>NW_010125396.1:0-99543 GCF_000699245.1 Pterocles gutturalis
CTCCCGGTTCCCAGGGCCCGAGGAGCACCGAGCAGGGCGGCTCGGGGCAGCTCCACCTCAGAGCCTCTTCCTCTTGTGCCCTGCGGCTTCTCCAAGTTTTCATCTACCTGTGTGCCTCTCTCCCCCCAAGGAGTCCCAGCTCGGCTGGAGGCAGCCCGCAGGTCTGGGGCTCTTCTGAGCCTCCCGGTGTCAGGCAAAGGCTTATTTCTGTCTTCTCCATCCTCTGTTTTCTCCCCTGAATGACCTGACTCCTCACAGGGCCATCACAACCGGCTGTATGAAGCCTCATCTTCCCTTTTTCCTTCCCTTAAAGACCGTAATTGTGTGTGTTCCTTTTTGGTAGGGCTGTGTATCATCTCTGGAAAAAAGGGTAATTGGAGAGAAAAAGTTTGGCTGGTGGTGGAAGGGAGTAGGAGAGTTTTCCTTTGAAGTCAGAGCCGAAATAGAGTAGATTATGACTGGACTTTGCATTTGTGGGCTTGCATGGCTGTGTGTTGGTGTGTGTCTTGGCTAAATCTGGTCCAGTTGGTGTATGGAGTCACAACTCTGAAGAGAAGTCTGCAAGTGTAGAACACCTAAAAAGCATCTCTAGAGAAATTGGAAGGTTATTGCATATTTATGTAGTGTGTGACATCACAGCTTTTAATTTAAAAAAAAAAATGTTTTGGGGAAAGATGAGCTTTCCTTTACCATTTCTTGTAGCTTAGCAGTTAGTGCTCAAGTACTCTCAGACTGGGCACCTTAAAAATTCTAATGCTTTTCCTTGAATTATTTTAATGCTGATCACAGATTTGGAGTTCGGAATTGTAGTGGCTTACTTTCCTTTTTCTGTTGAACTAGAGGAGCTTTAGTGTTGGTGGCGCCCAGGACCAGCAATGTGTGTACCCTGTCTCCTTAAGATAGCTAATGAAGGCACCGGTTATAGCGATGGTTCTTCTCATACGAATACTGTTTAACCAAAGTTGGACTGATACTTTCTCATATAGGGTTCTCAACAAAGTAATAATTTTCTTACAGAAGCAATCTTAGTATGGCTTCAACTGGGGATAATGCAAGACTAGAGAAGGCATGCAGGATACTACTCCTGAGTTGTGATTAGTAGTGTTTATGAGACTCTAATGCTGTAGTCTTTCAGAAGGCCATAGGTCACTGGTAAGAGCTGTTTATCTGCAAATGAAGGGAAATACTGAAACTGATAAAGTAGTTTGATTTACATGTATGGTGCAGTTGTCAGTCTTCAGCTGGGTAAGGAGTTTTATTTGCAATGACTACCATATAATCAGATAGGATTCTTGTTCATAACTCAGTACCTTCACTTCCAGTATCTGTTACGATTAGAAATCTCTCCTTAACGAAAAGAATGAACTAAAATAGAAAATGTTGTTGGTGTAAAGCAGTTATGACTCCTTGCCTTCTGTTAATGGAAATTAATTTATACATGAGTCTGTAGCAAACTGGTACCTTTAAATTAATAAATAGTCTGGGTTTATTATATTCTCCTGGCTTGTGAGACAGTTGAATAGATGTAGCATTGTTATTGTTCTCTAAATCTAGACAATGTAATAATGACTAGAATTTTGGCTATACATGAAAAACAAGCTAAATAAGGTCTGGTTTCAGATGTGAGTTAACTTTTAATTTGTCTTCATGCTTTTATTTTCTAGGTTTTAAATTGTCAGTTAAAGCATGACATTTAGTTCTTTCTGGTTTTATTTTTAGTAAAGAGCTGAAAATCTGCTGTCACATCTAGCTCTATAAATTTTCTTGCTGTAAGCTTCAGATTTCTCATATATTAGTTTATTGTTTTAAAAAGGCCTTACTGGCTGTCCATTCTCAGTATCTCTTCCAACTGATAAATTCTTCTGGTCGTTTTATATGGGAAAGCTTAAGAAACATTCATTGCCTTTTGTCATTCTGGCTTAAAAGCTACATGAAGGCATTTTAGTCATGTGACGATAACAAGACCTCTAATAAATTGTGTTTTTTTCTCATCTGTGGATTCTTCTTTTAGCACGCTTCACAGGATGGATGTAGGATATCAATAATGGCTAGTAGAGAGAGGTTTCATTTTTTTTTTCTTATGGTGGCAGCTTTGACAAAATTATCTGAAAAGTCCAGGAAAATGGTTTGAAAAAAAAAGCATTATGTATACCTTAATATCTTGTTATTGCTGGTCTGAAATCATGCTAAGAGTTCATTCAGAAAACAGTCAGACTTGCTTCTAACATGTCTTATGGTGTAGTTGTTCTGGTACTTTATTTATGTATTAACTGGAACAAATGTGTTTAGATGAATTATCAGAGAATATGTAATAACTAACTCTTTCTGCAGGAGAATGCATAGCATATACCTTGATAATGATGGGTTTTTATTTTCTCTTTTTCTCTCCTAGAAATGGGTCTGCTTTCAGAAGATGCAATACACTAGATGTGGTGCTTGGAACAGGATTAGTCATGGCATCAGAACTATGCAAAACAATCTCTGAGGCAAAGCTGGAAAGGCACAAGAACTTGTTCTTAAATTACCGAAATCTCCATCACTTTCCTTTGGAGTTACTGAAAGATGAGGGGCTGCAGTACTTGGAGAGACTTTATATGAAAAAAAATTCCCTGACCACATTGGTACGATAACCTCTTTATTGTAATGTTTACTGTCTGTATGTTTAGGAACAGAAAAAGAAAGATAATTTAAAAAATAATAATCTTATAGTAAATCTGATCCTGAGTGATTTCATACATTGTGGAATATGAGTATTTGGTTGTATTATGTTTGAACTTGTGTAGGTAGTGTGGAGTATAATAAATGAAAGTTTATGACATTTTATGGTTACCCTTTCAAAGTTCTCTGAAGATCTCTTGGGGGTTTTCTTGTGAGGTTTGTTGTTTGCGGTTTTTTTTTTTTAACTGCTATAAATTTTGCTCACATCAGTGGTTGGGCCTTTCTCCTGGCAGGTGATACTATGCAAGTCTAGTCTACATTCCTTCATTAGGCTAAACAACTTTTACCTTGGCATGTGCCTTATTTTAAAGGCATCATCGATCCCAGGGACTAATTAAAAGGTTGCTGTTAAGGTGCCTGTGAAAACTGGTGTCTGTGGGCTACTGTTGATAAGGGAGCAAACAGTTAATTTCAGGATTGTGGGATTTTCTGTTGTGTTTGCTTGCTTTGTTGTTTTTCCCTGAACTGAACCCTGGGGTAGTTAAATAACTGTGTGAGACATTCTGAGCTGGTAAGACTCTGTAGAGTCAAAACTTACTGCTGCTCCAAGTAATTAAGGGTGGGTGGTTTTTTTTGTTGTTGTTTTTTTTTCCTCAGACTCTTCCATTATATGATGGGTAAAAAAAATAGCCAGGGCAGAGGAGCTGGAGGGCCTGACTACTTAGAAGTCACCAAAATTATGTTTTTCAGTGCTTCCTAGAAAAAGTCCAGTACTGCAGTTTGAGTAGTGTTTAAAGCCTTGACAATGATGCATTAGAATTCCTTAGTAAAGGTTTCACTTCGTGGGCCTAAAGCTGAAAGCATTCTGAAGATTTTATGCCTTTTCTTCATGTTGGATGAGTCACTTAAGTTTACATGTACTGTAAAGAATTATTTTGGCGCTTTTTGTTTTTGGGCAAGTGTTTTGCTTAATTTAATGGGAGAATAGGATTCATGGTTACAAATTAAAGCTGCTTTAAAAATTATCTGAAGTCTGTAAACAGTTATACTTTGACACTTTGTGAAATTCAGTGATTGTTTAGTGGTGTAAGGCTCATGAAGTTTGCGCTGCTCGAAACATAAAACAGTAGTAAGTTTTCTGCATGTATGTGTTGGAGCCTGGTTTTGTTTTTCTCAAAGCAATTATAAAATAGAAACCAAAACAAAGTCCCACAAGTAAGAGATTAGTTCCATTTTCCTCTCAATATCTGTTAATACTACCAGCTGATGTGTGAGATTGCATAAGAGCAATTACCTGTGGTTACTGTCAACAGGTGTGTCAAATGAGGGAGGCAGCTCTCTCCCAATACTCTTTAATATTGTAATTGAGGCCTGAGATAATAGAACTGAAACACTACTTGGTGTAGATCACACCTAGGCAAAATGACTTGCAAACAGTGTGAAGTAGAGCATTAGGATTCAAAACAATCAGGATAAGGTGCTCATGCTATGACTTGGTAGAATCTCATCCAAGTGCATAGCGCTATACTGGGAACTAAGCAAATAAAATTGGGTCTAATTCACTGAGCATCTGTTCAGCAGAATAGATGTTGGAAGTTGTAGTGGACCAAAATAGATCAAGTTAGCAATGTGTTACAAAAAAGGCAGGTGTCTTTTTGGAACATAGAAAGTTTCACAATCTCCGTTAAAAGCAGAAGGGAAGAATTATTGGATACTGTTAAAGCATAAGCTGGAGCAAAGATTGAGTCTGGGGTTTCACGCTTATGGACAACCTGGGTAAACTGTAAAGAACCTAGAAAGTAGCAACAGGGCATTTTTAGAGAACATGCCCTGTAAGAGAAGGTTGAGAGATTTAGGTTAAGTCCTCTTGCAAAAAGAGAAGACAGAGGAAAAAAAAAATAGAGGAGGAATGGGGAAGAGCAGAAGTCACTGGTATTTTTACAAAGCAGTATTTTAATCTTTTTTTTTTTTTTTTTTTTTTTGGTGATAGGACAAGCAATACTCTCAATTTCAGTAAAGAATTAGTAACTTACATTGGGGGGCGTGGGCGGAGGAAATCTCGTCTGAGGATAGTTGAAAATAGGTTATTGAAGGAAGCTGTATTCCTTTCACTGAGACTTTTTGAAAGAGAAAATACACCAATTTCTTTTGAGGGGTGATCCTATCTGAGAAGAGTGGTTTTAATGTCTCTTTAGCCTTCTGCTACTTTGATTCTATGCCAGATGCTGAGCATTAGCTCATCAATAAATGCTTTAAATTGCCTATGGATTATTAGCAATAATCAAAACTACATCTGCACTGTATTTCTTTTAAAGTAAAGTGGTACTTTCGTCCCACTGATTCGTTCTTTCAGAGTTGTGAAAGAAGTTGACTAAATCAGCCTTTGTTCTTCTTTGCTTTTCTAAAATGACTGTAGTCCTTGACAGATGGCTGCTATGAAGATGTCTGGAATAGTTACACTAACAGAATTTACATATACTTTTCCTAAGAATAATTTTATTTTTGTCTTCATTGTCAAGATGGAAATGGAGGACTATGACATAATGAATGGATCGAGAAGCTGCGTAGCACATCTGTATGCCAGCAGCCAAATTCTCCTCATTTAATGTGTGACTGATCATGTTAGCCCTCCAGTAACCCAATTTTCCCATCTATTAAAAGGAAATACGAGTTTGTCTTGATGGCACTGTCAGAAGCATGATCTAGCCATATCAAAGAACAACTGTTGTTAGTTCACTAACTCAGAATATGGAACGCTGTCCTGTTTGGATAGATCAGCAGGTTCACTTTTTGAAAAATATCTAGTAGGTGTGAGGGTGAGGCAGGCTTCCCTAAACTGGTGGCAGAATTGATGGTTCACTTATCATCGTTTGTTGTCATGTCACCAGCAGAGACTGGAGTTTATATGTCAGCTGAGTTTTGTCTCTCAATTCATGGATCATGAATAGTTTTTTTTAATCTTCATTTCGTTGTCAGATGTTGTATTGAGTGACTTTGTCTCAGACCCATTGTTTTTGTGGTACTCAGTAGCAATTCTGCTTATCTTCTTATAGACTTTCTAAACTGTAAAATTGTGTCTGGCCTGGGTTTAGGTCTTGTGTGGTATGAAGCAGTTACAGCAAGAATAAGAGTCTAACCTTCATGTATAATGTGAAAATACTTTGTGATGCAGGTTAGGCTCCGTATTCTAACAAAGGCTGTAGGACGTTAGTGACTGGGGTTTTTTTCCCCATTCCCACTTCATTTTTAAAATTAAAACTTCTTTTTTATTTTGTGCTTGAGCAGGTTGCAGCATTTGCATGTTTTTCCAGCTTAAGCTTTTGTCTTTGACCAAATAAAATCCTGCGTCGAGAAGGTGGATGTGCTGTAGCAAACCTTCCAGTAGGTGGCAACAATGGATTAGTTATAGACTGTTCCTTGGGTCTTGACGTCAACGGATTCATTTATTGAGCCATCATTTGTTGCTCCATACTTAAAAACTGGTTTTTGTACTCCGATCTAGAATGTGGCGTGTTTGCTACAGAAGAATATTATGACATTACTTTTTTAGGTTAGGGTATTCCTTCATAATACATTTATAACCATAAAGTATTTTAGATAATATTATACCTTAAACTTACATAACAGTTAAATTTGCTAGGGTTTTTTTAACAGGAAATTGACTGTATGACCAAGCTGCTTTTAAAATTAATTTGTTTCTGCATATATGTGTATTGTAAAAACTTTTTTCAATAAAACATGTGTGTGTTAAAAGTAGATTTCTTAAGCAGTAAGACCGTCTTAACTTTGAATAACTTTGAGTATGATTACCGTCGTGACATCTGAAACTTGTGAAGCTGATTTTGTGATGTATGTTCATGGTTATAAATGCCATCAAGAAACAGAATTGCAGCTAGGGATCACTTAGCAGTTAGAAAATGATATGTATGTTAATATGTAAACATGGAAATCTAGTTTGATGGATTCAGCACTTCTGTCTTGGTGGTAATTGATTAAGCTAGACAAAGTTTGTAGGTCATGTCCCAATTCAGCAGCATTACAAAACAAAATACATTATGGTTAGACCTCTTTTATAGTTCTTGTTCTGCTTTAAGACTGTAAAGGCTGCAGCTTCTTAGCAGTCTCTTGGCTTCAACTAACTCAACTATTTTAATATATTTTCAAAAGTAAGGATTTGGTAATCCATCTTTGCAGCCTCAGAAGTCTGACTACCATTTGGTTGAGGACACATTAATGTCACTTCCAGGCTGTAGTTCTTTTTCAGTAATGAATTGCTCACCCTTGATATATCCCAGATTGCACTGATGGAGAACGTGCAGGGATGTGGAAATAGGGTATTGTATACAGCTCCTTGATTTTTCTGTGACTAGCTGCTGACATGTTTTAGGATGGTTATTAAAATGAGTTGGGTACACAATATGTGTGTCTGTTTTTTGCTTTGAAACCTAAAAAATCTCTAACTCTTTTTCAGCCAGAAAACCTTGCACAGAAGCTTCCAAACCTCGTGGAATTGTGAGTTTGTGTAGGAGTTCTAATATATTTTTATTATGCTGATCCATCTTATCTGTAAATTATTCTAGAATGTATTGCTTGCACATAGCCTACCTGTTAAGTGTGAAGGGTTTTCTTGGAGGGCAAGAAATGGTCATTTTCTGTTGGGGTTTTGCCTTCTTTATTTTTCCTAAATGAAGAAATGTATATCCAAATTATTCAGTCCCATGTTAGTATTTTTTAAAAATAATTTCTTGTTTAATGGTATAACAAGAACTGTTGTAATAATGTCTACACTGCTAAGGGAAAAAATACTTACCCCCACGTCTTGTGTAGACTGTTGTCACCCTGAGAAAGCACTGGAACTTCCAAATGCAATGGTCAGATGGTTGTGATAAGAGCCAGAGTAACAGGTTACTGCCTCCACCCATCCCTGGTTGCTCGTTTCCACCCCAGCTACCAGGGGTATTATGGTCTCAGCCTTGCTGATTGTAGTTATAAGTTTTTTTGGAACCAAGTCAGAGATAGTCAAATAGGAGCAGGAAAAAGTAACTACTTAATGATGATAGCTGTAGGCAGAGTAGTTTATCCAATCTTGTCCAAAGAATGGATGTCACATGAAGTGTATTATTTTGGCAATTAATTTTAAGCTGTAAGCCTCTGAGTCAATGTTTTCTTCCCTCCCCTTTTCTTCTTGTAAGGTTATGATTTCCTTGTATGGTAGGATAGGTGGTGGGGGACTTAGAAGGGACAGGCTCTTTTCCCCTTATTACTCATTTAGCTCACTTGCAGTTGAGTAACTGACCATTGATAGTGTTTATTTAATGGAAAGCTCTAAACAGGAGGTGTGTATCTGAATAATCTAATGCATTCAGCTGTCTGATCTTGTCATCTTAATTTGGCCCTTGAAACCACACCCTTCTGGTACATGTGTCCACAGTATAATTGAAGTTTTGTTGGGCACTGCAGTCTCCAACTTGCTTAAGATACAGTCTTGTCTCATCATGCCTGGGTCTTGAGAGTGTGTTTGTGTTCTGGAGCAGTAAAGTAAATATTTTTGTATTTGGTATACTTAGTATTTAATGATTTGCCATGGGGCATCAGTAATCTCCGTGTTATCTGATGGTGTCTTTAGGAAAGCCTGTATAAATTATGGCTTAAAATAATCTCTTACAAACACTGAATTGTACTAGTCAAACCTAATTATTTGGGGTTCAGCAAGCTTAGTTGTACCACCATTATCCCACACATTCTGGTGGTCTAGAGAGAACTGGAGTGGGCCTGTGGTTTGGTAGCTCTAATAGTACAAGTCAATTTTTGATCAGACAGTAAGATGTTTTGTTGATAAGAGAAGAGACCACAAAATAAAGACTTACTAAAGAATAATTTGTTACAGTAGCTTTAAATATTGAAAGACAGACTTAACTGATTTTAGTTTTCCTGAAAGTTACATCCTTAGCAATTTAATGGTATATTTTTAAAAATGTCACTATTGTCTGTGTTTCTTTGTATATTGTGTCCCTCATGCTGGGATACTAGGTGTAGATCCTCATAATACGCATTTTTTTAGCTTGAGTGAAATAGTTCACAAGTGTTTTCAGAACCTGCAGCTGAAGTGAGTAGGAGGATTCTCACCCTGAGGTTTGTATATAAGGAATTCTATAAAGATATCTGCTATCCTTATGTTTGTTACATTTTTAATAAACTTTAAGTATCTGAATTTTTAAAGAGGATGCTCAGATGCTCCATGCAGTTGAATTGTTCATGTCTTTTTTTCTTGTTCTGCCTTTATCTCCCCGAAAGAACAGTCACCTATTGTTGGAAATGCTGTTTGAATAGAATGGAAAAAAAAATGCTGTGCCTGTGATTTCAATGTGTGCCTAAGCGATTAGACATGGAATACTCAGTATTGCTTTCCAATTAGACAATAGTATTTGAAAATTGTTAGTTATTTTCTACAAGACTCATTTGTTCATTTGCAGCAATGTTGGTTGAAATGTGTGAAATCTAAGAATAGTTTTTATGTCACTAGCAGTATTGGAAGTGCCTCCAGCAGAGGGTGCTGAATATTCTTAGTGAGAGATCTGGCCACCCTCAGTAACTACCAAAATGACCGTGTGTGAGATTCATTTTTTTCTCTTGAAAAATGTACTCTAGATTTGAAAAACCCACTTGCAGTGAGTAGATCATGTGCTTGTTTCTTCACTCAGTAGAGGTATAAGAGTTTTATGTGCAGGGAAAAATGTTTATAATTGTATAATTTGTGTAGGTTTGGGCTTTTTTCTTTTCTTGCCCAGCATTTAGTGTGGAATAACCTGGTGATCAAATAATGGTTCATTCTGGTTTTTCTATCTGCTTCATTCTTTTTCCTTTTTGTTTTTCTCTTATGACTATCAAAACTGCAGCCCATTGTGAATGTTTTGTTTTAAATACTTGTATGTTATTCTCTTTTATTTTTGTTAATCATTGAATAGTCTAAGTGAAACTTAAGTACCTCTTAGTTGCCAGTTTATACAGTTTCCACAGCTTTTGTGGCCATAGAGAGGAATGGCTTTGAGGGTGCTCTTTCAGTCTGAAATTGGATATTTTGCAAACTGATTATGTAGCAGAAGTCCTTGAGGGTAACAGGTGGTGTCCTCTGCTTTTTTCTCCTCCCCCCAGGTACCTTCATTCAAATAACATAGTTGTTGTACCTGAAGGTAAGTAATCTACCAGCTCACAATAAGTGTCAGGAATCATAAAATATTCATTTTTTCTTCTTTGAAAAGGTCTATTTTTCCTTTATTGTCCCATAAAACATTAAAGATTTTCATACAAAATATACCAGTGTAGCTCTTAGGACAACCAAGGATATTATCGACTATGTTAAATTCTTTTAATGAAGTCTCAAATCCATCTAGATGCTGTTTGCTTCAGTTATAATTGCAGAAGGTGAAAAGGCTAAATGGCTCAGCTCTTAGTCGATAATATCCTTGGTTGTCCTATGTTAAATTCTTTTAATGAAGTCTCAAATCCATCTAGATGCTGTTTGCTTCAGTTATAATTGCAGAAGGTGAAAAGGCTAAATGGCTCTCATCTACAGAAACAAAAATCTGGAGTGTCTTCTGCTTTCAGACAGTTAGCACACAGAATACTCTGCCGGCTTAGATCATGACAGATTTGAAACTTAAAGTATCAAGAGCTTGTATGAGTTTTTGTTCCTTGTCTTAATTGTAGAGTTACGTGCCCAACTTCAGCAAAGTACTGTAGACTCTTTCTGAATATATAAATTGGCTAGACCCAAAGCAAAGGAATGGAAAAAGTTATTTCAGCTCAGAATCGTCTGAGGAGAATCTAGAGATGGGAGTATTCTGTACATGACTTTTTTTTCCCCCTCCCTGTCTCACTGCCAGCAGAACTGTTTGTTAGATAAGCATTTCCACAAGCTATGTCATTCAGTTGTGAGACTGGCTTTAATACGTCAAAATCTGCTCAGACATAGGTGTTAGGTACTGTGGTTTTTTATCCTCTCATAGTCCTATTAAGATTTTAACATTACTGTTGGGTCACATTCATGTTTTAATCTGTTCTCTCACAAGCCATTGGCTCCCTCGTTAAACTGCAGTTTCTGGACCTAAGTGATAATGCCCTCGAAATTGTGTGTCCAGAGATTGGCCGCCTGAGATCTTTACGTCATCTTCGCTTGGCTAACAACCAGCTGAAATATTTACCTGCGGGTAAGTACAAATGCACAAGGGATTACAGCAATGACAAATTCCATTTGAACTTAATTACACAGTCATCTGCTCTAGGTTTATTTGGATCCTACAGTTGAAGCATGGTAAAACTTGCATTTAAAGACTAGGCGGTGATTGCCATTGTGGCTTTTTTCGGACTACAGAGTATGTTTAGTACAATACGTGCACTATATGTACTTAAGGTAAAGAAAAGTCCTGAAAAATGCTTCCGAAGTGGGAAAAAAAATATCTGTCTTTGCCACTATATGAAGAAAATAGTGAACTTCCTTGAAAAGACACAAAATGACAACGACAACTGTCATAATGATAAAATTGTTTCTTCTAATTTTCCTGAATATAAAGGATTCCAATCCTTCCTTTCTTTCTTTTCCTCCAACAGCCCCATTCTTGTGTTTTCTGAAAAGACCCGTGTCTAGTAGGTTTGCCTGTGGCAGTTCTACCTCATTGTGACAGTAAATAACAAATGTTTGTCTTGCTAGTTTATAATAAAAAAGCAAAATTTATTCAAAGTAAATGTGACACAAAGTCAGAAAAAGTTGGCCATAGGCAGATTTTGAATGATTTTTTTTTTTGCTTTCTAAGTTCTTTGATAAGCAGACATAACTGATTATTCTTCTTCTGTCACCCTCATATCTGTGCAGAGAAGATGGTGGTTATTTTAAAATATTTTTTATTTTTTCACCTTTCTCTGGTGTATTTGTATTTTTCTGAACTGCAGAGATGATGAAATCCAAGGCCAGCATTTCAAAGAATGGGTCTACCTTAATCTAACAGGATTAGCTTTTGGCTCTAATTTTAACTAACCTGTCAATGTGACCTTCATATGTTTGTAAATTCACATTGCTTATTCTCAAGAAATATATTGCAATTGCTTTCTGAAATTTTGGGTGCAGAAATCTAGCTGTCCTTTCCTTGTACATTTTTTAGGCATAATAAGTTTAATAAGAACAAGTCAATGGATGATTATGATTAGAAAGAAAAAAATCTAGATGGCAGTGTAAATGCTCTGGAATGAAATTAGATAAACCTGTTAAACATTATGACCCAAGGCCAATAAAATTTCCATCAATTTTTGGATGTCCTACATTCAAAAGAAAGGAGTGACTTGAGTGTGCTTTATGTTCCTCAAAGATAATTTACCTTGTGGTGCTGTGCCATGAAAGAAAGAATTGTTCAAAGAAAAAGTGACACATTTTCTGCAGGACTTCACACACAAACTTAAAAAGGTTCCGTAAAAGACTTTCAAAAGGATGATTTACATTACTGAAGAGTTGATTTTGAGTCTACCACATTTGATTAGGAACTGGTATCAGCTGCATAGGCATGCTGCATTTCATTTCTCCTGAAGTTTACAAAATTAGGTACTGAGCGTTGTCCCTAAGTGCGTTTAGTTTTGTGTGCTTAGAAATAATGTTACTGTTGCCTACTTTTGAATTGGAGAATCCAGTGGTGTCTGGTCTCTTTTTTTTTTTTCTGGTTATGTACCATCGGTTTATACACATGCCATTACTGCTATCGTTACTAATCCTGTCTGTTCAGATGCTGTCACTATCAACATGAGTGGATGTCATACAGCTTGAGTGTTATCAGTCTGAGCAAGATTAGTCTTTTACTTACACTGGAGAGTTTGCCCACTAGAGAGTTAATCTACTGCACTGAGTGGTTCCTAAACATAACACTTCCTGAAGAGGGCTTCCAAGCATGTTTTCGTAGTTTTCCTTTGTAAAATTCTGAAGATTTTGAGTATGACTTTATAACAAAGTATTTGAGTTTGAAAATAACGTTTGTGTTCAACAATTAAAAATATAGAGCAAAATAGTTAAGTTTTGATGAATTGTTTTATCCTCAATTATATCGATAGCATGAATCTTCATCATAGTGTTAAATAGTGTTCTGTCAGGAAAGCTAGTAAAATTAATAACGTTAACTAGGATGAGATGTGATTTCACAGGAGTACATGATTTTACTGTATGTTAACCACTTTCTTTACTGTTGACACAGCATTGCAATGCATTGTTAGGGAAGGACAACTCTTAATTGCTCTTAATTCATAATAAGTAGCCATTTAAGATATAATTTAGCTCCTACTAGTGCAGCTTGTGCAGAATTTAAAGATCAGTATTAAAAACTGGCTTTCAGGTATAGGTGATAATCACTTACAGAAGTAACCTTTCAAAACTCGTGACCATAATTTTCTTCCAGATTTAGTCCTGCACATATCCCCCAAATGGTAGTGAATTGTTTATCACAGCAGAGGATCCAGTTAGGAAAGGCTGATCAGTATTCCCCTTGTGTAACCAGATAGTCCAACGTGCAGCATAATGATGTCATCACATAAAAAGCTTACTTTAGAGTTGTTGCCCTGTCATTTCTCTTGTCTCTCCCTTCCCAGTGTCTGGTGTTATAAATAGCCTCAGGTTGTGTTGAAACTGCATGGGTATCTGGGTGAATACTCTTAGTAATGTCCTTAATCACTTGCTAAAAAATCTCTTCATTATAACTGCAGAACAGTTGGATGGTAAATGTTTGTGGGTGTTCAGGCACTTTTTTAAATTGTGTTTTGAATTTTGAGAATGATTCTCTGTTGTGTCTTCCTTAATTGTGATTAAGAACTGAGAGAAACAATGCAATTAATAGCATATGTTGATTCATTATCTGTTTTTAATGTTTCAGTTCCACAATTGTGCCCTTGACGTTCATTTTTAGTATTTAAAATTTGCCTTGCAGAAATCTAGCATAATTCTAATTTTAAAACAATTGAAATATTATGCACAATAAAGCCCTATAAAGATTTATGTCTTCAATCTGATTGTAGATGTTCTTCAGACTCTAATAAAGGCTGAGCCTCTGCTGTAGTTTACCTTCAAAGTGATAGGCAACATTTTAGCCTCTAAGTATCTGTTTTCATAAAACTTGTGAGAATTTAATAGCAAAGACCTGTCTTGTTCTCTCAGGTTTGGTCCTGATTGACCAACTGGTTTTAAAAAGCTACTTTGAGGGAGGAGGTGGGGGAGAATGATGAAAATACATGCAGACAGCATGAATACATAATCCTTAGTTTACTGATGAGGGGGGAAAAGGGCATTAAGTGAAGCATGGAAACTGTGTTCCTTGGAAGTCAGAAAACACTTTCTATGCTGTGGCACTCTTGTAGTGTAAATCATAATCCTACCTTTGTCCTTGGCAAACACTACCGAATCAGTGTCACCCGTGGATAAGACCTTGTACTTTGGCCTCGGGCACCTTGTTTGATTGTGCACTGCCGCTGAAACAATGGGGCTTCCATTATGGAGCATTAAAGTGTTGTGAGAATTGTTGAAAGATGACTAGGCTGAACTTGATGAGAGGCAAAGGGAAAAATTTGTCCAGAATAAGCATGTTGAAATTGAAATATAATATCAAATGTTTGGAAGAAAATGCTTTAAGTTCTCTTGAAGTCATGTTTTGAATATACTTTGCATAAGGTTAATAAGTGGACCAGCTTCTGCCTAATGCAGAGTAATCAGTATCTAGATTCTGTGGTAATCAAAATCACTAACTGAGAGACTCTGTCATTGAGAGGAGAGCTGATTAAAAGAGTTGCAGAGAAGTAAGAAGATGAGATTTCATATTGTAAAGTTATCTTGAGCTTTTTTTTTCATTGAAATGCACAAATTCTTTTTTGTTCTGCAAACTGTAAATATTGTAGCTTTTGCCTTTAACAATTCCTTGGTTCCTTTATTTGGCTCTGGTATATGTGATTCATGAACATGAAGAAAAGTTTTGTGATGTTTTCTGCTATTTAACTGTAGCTCTTAAATAATCTAAATTCTTGAGGGCTGTTTGGAAATATGTAAGGCCAGAGATTTTATTTGAAAAAAATCTTAGTTGCAGCATAGACAAAAGATGTTTATTTCATATTATAGATTTAGTTCATGTATAGCTTGACTTAGAGTTGACATTACGTTTTCATAGTAGCTTAATTTTTTTTAGAAATTCATCTCTATGCACTTATGCATTTATATTTAGAAAGATATCTTTGTCTCACTTTAATTTAGAATTGTAGAGTTAGTCTGATATGAATGTGTCAGAAATAAATTTTCTGAATATTCTCTTATGAATGACTAATTAGAAAGTTCCCCTTTGTTTCTGATGTTTATTATGCATATGATATTTCAACTTCTTTTATTCTTTTGCAAAAAAAATCCAGTGAGATGTACTGAAAAAATTATTGTTCAGGAGTCCCAAAGCCAAGGTTATATCTCAGTTTTGCTGTGTTACCATTTAGATTTAATTTGAGTTTAGCCTTGGAAACTTTTAATGTGATGTGGTGGCTCTTCAGGTTTATATTTTGATTTTGTAGTTAGTGAATGCGTGTTTGGACAACAGATGACATTAAAGAGGGTGGGTTATACTCAAAGTTGGATGCGAGTTTCATAGTTGACAAGGATTAAATTTCTTTATTGCATGTTACTTGAGAAATACTTCTCCTTAGAAATGGCAAGTTGTAGCATCTTGTTCTAAGATTTAATTAAAAATGAGGTTATGTTTACTTAGCACATGTTGGAGTTAATTATAGATTTACTAAAATGAAAAGCTTAATGTTTTGCCAAGTCAAGAGCAAAAGCTAAGTAATTAAACAAAGAATAGGGTATGGTTTATGATCCCAGCCCATAATTTGGCAAAGTTCCTTTTAAGAAGGGAAAAAAAAAATATCAGTAGTTGTCTTTGCATGGGCTAGATCAAGTTTTCCTTTGTGTTTGTTGTCAGGGAACTTTAAGAACCAAGAGTTGAGCGCATTGATCAAGCAAAAAAAAAAATGCAATCAAATAATACCGAACTTCATGTAAACTGTGCGATGCTCTTTCTTTGATCCATAAAGTGTCCATAAAGGGGACACAGATCTGTTCAAGAGTCAAAGGCAGGTTTAGCAGATGCCCTTTCTTCCCTGTATAAGGAAATGTGTGGCTTCCATTTCAAACTGACATTTCTGTTGCATCCACTTGTTGCCATTTTACTTCGTTTAGGTAGAATCGAGAGGAAAATGTTTTCATCTACCTTTGGTGTTTATAAAGTGCAAACTGCAACAATATTTAGGGGAGGTTAGTAGCACATATACTCTTCATTGCATTTCTGTTCAAATCCTTTTCCTTTTCAAGGCAAATTGTTTTAGAAATATAGTCAGTTTAAGCCTCATTAAAATACATTTGTAGGCTTATAAAACTTCATCTTCAAAGCATTTGAGAAAGATCTTGTGAAGCTGATAAGGGAGTGTTATCCTCATTTTACAGAATGGAAAAAAGTGTTTTTAACAGAAGGGATTTGCTCCAGGCCACAGCAGGAGTCAGTGTTAGCCAGAAATAGAACTTGGGTGTTCCCATTCCATTTGTTGAGACCACACCTTTTTGAGGTTGATCATATTTAATATTGGGGAGGATTGAGTCTTTCCACCCGTTATTAGGAAATTAATAATTATCTCTCTATAATTAATAACCCTCTAAGTTAATGGGAAATCAATGGTGGTAAAAGCAGTGAGGTTTTGTAACTGAAATAGCTTGTCCTTGCAGAAGGCTGGAAGAGTTCCTGAACATGTATTTTGAAAAATGTAACTCACGGATAAATACTAGATTATTTTCCCTGGCCTAGGTAGCTTGAGTGGTAATGACAAGAAGGGTTCAATTGTTATTAAAATTATGAATCAAACTAACTTTTGATTACTACTTTGTCTATTTATAAAGTAACCCTTGGAATGGTGACTGATTATTGCTAAGTCTGTTTTGCTTAGGAATTTGCTAATTGAGGGCAAGAGAAACTTTGAGACATGAAAACTGCATATTCATTTATCTCCCTGTTTAAGTTGCTATTAAGTACAATATCTTTATTTACTATTCATACCAGTATTTCACTGGTAAAGACTTCTTGAATACCCAACTTAGTAATTCTGAATAGAGCTCAATATAAGGTGTTTCAGTAAATCTTAATTAAAGGTATATAAAACCAACTGATTTCTTAACCTCCTTTTCACAGTAGGTTTCCAGTGATCATGGGCACAGCATGCCAATAATTCTATTCTTATTCTAGACCCTGGCATTAAATATGTAGTCCTACCTAATTTTTTTGAACTTGTTTTCCATATTTTGATTTAGAGCCTTCAAAATGAGGGGGAATAAACTTTTTTTTCCACCCCCTGTATTTCCCTTCTGCTTTTATTACTGTCTCTGATTAGGGTAGATCACTTTGATACTTAAAGTTCAGATTTTTTTGTAATGATTGTGACTTTAAAAGCAAAGGCACAAACTGATGCAGACCCTGTTCTTTTTTCAGAGGTGGCATAACCTTAGTCCACTCTGCTTTCCTAATTTAGTAACAAGTATAAAAATATGCACGACGGGACAGGTTTGGTACGCCAGGCACCCATCCAGGAGTGTGGTGTTTTTAAGTAAATGGACTTGTGGGGATTTGAGGAAAACATAGATTAGGTTACATGAGCTTTGCACTCTGTAAGTGTGTGACTATTTAAAGGAGCATGGACTCCTAAATAAAAATCTCTTTTAATTACTATCATAATATGTACCTTGAAGTAGGTCGATGTCTAATTATTAAAAAGTTTTTCTTTGCACAGATCTGTAGAATATGTGTTCTGTTTAAGAATTCATTTCTAGATTCAGTTCACTGTATAAAGCCGAGAGTCAGTGTACTAAGGTTTACATTAGCTCTTATGTTCAACAACAAATATTTTTTTTTCATCTAAATCAATGCAAAACTTACCCACACTTCCCTGTTACTGTATTGGTTTTTTCACATCAGTATTAGTAAGGCTTCAGTAATTATGCTGTATTAATATGTAGAAGCACAATAAAAATACCTGATAGGATCTTTAAGATATTCTTTGGATTTCTAGGAGGAAAGATTTTTGCATGTTTTGATCTTGGGTAAACTCTAATGGGGCCCTGTCCTGACAGCCTGTGAGGACTGAAATGTTTCATAAGAACATTTGTCCTAGGCAAGTCTAGCAGAGGGTCATCTCTGAGAGTTAGGAACAAAATGGCAACATAGATAGTTACTGACTGTCCTTGGGTTTGGTGACCTAAATAGAGGTGACCAAAGCACAGGGTAGTATATTGCACAAGTACTTTTCCTTACAGATTAGCTTTCATACATGTCCAAACACAGTGGTACCTATTTAATTAAAGGATGTTGGTTGTGTGAGGTTTTTTATATGGAGCCTACCTTGCCCAAACATTTGGTTTGAGTTAAATTCTCAGGAGGACTACTAGTTCTCCTGAGTGCTTTAAATTTATGGGGAGGGAAGTAAAGACAGAGAATTAAAAAAAAAAAAATCATTAAATTGATGGAAATTTTCATTAACTGAAGATTTCCTGTGTAACCTCACCTGTATACAGTGTGAGAATGAGTCATCTGTGTATACAGAGCTGCTCACTATTCCCTATTTTCTGCTTGCCCCTTCTTACAGTTATTTTTTTCCACTTCTTCCCCTGTTGAGGGGCTCTTAAGAGCCTCTTTTTTAGTATCCTACAACATTTTTTTGGTGTACCATGGAAGGTTCATAATGTCAGTAGAGGCTGGTGGCAAAACCAGTAGTATAAACATATAGTCAGAAAAATTCTAGCGCTATGTTTTAAGCTTAGAGTGTTGTTCGAATGTATGCTTTTGTTTCAACACTTTTTCCAGATAGGCTTCTATTGGGTGTACTGGAACTGAAATATTTCCCGTAACTGTAGCAGAAATGACGTTAAGAAACAAAAAAGCCAACAAAACTATCTCTTTCAACAATGGCCTGCGGTATTCCTCATGGTGTTGCACAGCAGGTTCTCAAAAATGCATGTACTAAGTATGTATGTGTTGTAATTCAGTAATCTGAAGACTAATAGGAAACAGTTGGAAGAAGCCATCAAAGTCTTTCATTGTAACATTTAAATTACGTATTCAAATATTGGTTTGTGTACTAGGCTTATTGGACTAGAAAATTCCATCTGAAAATTTGCTATTGTGATTTAGTGCAATCACTGGAAAAGATATTTGGAAGTTAAGCTATTTTAATAAGCATGTTTTTAGTTAAAAAAAGAAATTGTGATATGGGTCAGTGCATCATGTTTCCAGGTACCTGCAATTTTATAAAACGTAGATCTTAAAACAACTTCTCTGGTCGTTACATATCTGGAAAAGTGATCAGGGATAAATTGAAACTGGCATTGAGGTTTCATGTCAATAGATTGAAGGATGAAGTCCTACTGAAGCAAAAGCCTAATGACCAAGTATTTGAGTTTGCTAATACTAGTTTTACAATATTAAGTCGCTCAGAATTGTAACTTAACTTGGATTTTGATTTTTGTTCTTCTTTTTCACATATTTTAGCAAGATCAAAATGATTTTGGTTCAATCATGCTTTTTCTTAGGTCCCTACTTTGGTTTTGGTGATGCTTTAATTTGGAAAATCTTTGCCTGGTTCAGGTTTGACTGTCTTTAGAACGTGAAGAGTGTGCTCATGTGATCCAAGAGTGTTTGAAGGGTGCTGTCCATGAGTGTTTTACTAATTTCATTTGAATTCTTCGTCTGGGCAGAGATTAACCTTTAAAGGTTCCCTTTTTATGTGATAATTCTTACTGGTAACAGAATCTTAGTGAAAGTTATGGTGGCATAGCATATCTGGAAAGAGACATCTCTCAGAATGACACCATGTGAGTTCTAATCACTCAAATACTTTATTATTATATTGTAGAATGAACATGATTTTAGAGGGTCAGTGCAAGGCTGCCTGTGACCTACTGTTGCCCAATTTTTTTATTTTCATTTTTTATTTCCTCTGAAGCATCAAAATCCCAGGTAACCCATGTTTTCAGTGCTTGGAAACTAGTTTCTGAGAATAGACCAATGTTGCCATTTGTTCCCTGCTGCTCCATGTGACATCCTTATCGAAGTTACCATGCATCAAATTTACAGAATCTGGCCCCATACTTTTTTTCTTTGCTGTTCCTTTTCTTCTCTGAAAAGCAGTTTGTAAGAAACCTAGTGAGGCGTAGGTAAAGTCCGGACGGAGGAGAGAAGAACCAACCTAATTATTACCAGTGGTGCTCTCAAGCCTGTTGTGCTTTTGGCTTTGCAGTACTCCATTTCTGAAAATCAAAATCTTTGCAGGAACACGTATGCTTTCTAAGCTCTGGGCCATGGGCTTTCTCCCTAGTAGCCATCCCCCTCAAGGGCTTTTAGGTAGGAGATAAAGGAGTTGTGCCAAGATAAAGGAGTTTGAGTGCTGCTTCTAATGTTGAGGTGCTTGGACGATTTGCTTATTCCTGAGAGTATGGGGAGCAGATTCAACTGGATTCTCTGTTGTTAAGAGATTTGGTACTGCTTCTTGAATCCTGGCTCATGCTTCTGTTCAGCAGTCGTTGATTTCTCAAGTCACTGTAAGCCTTGTTTCTCCAGGGGTTTTTCTCCTGTCTGTGGGGGGTAGGCAGGAATTTAGAAGGCGTTTAGAGTGCTTAAGTAATTGTGACAAGCATTCATCTGAAGCTTAAAACTTTATGGAGATGTTTGAGATCTTAACTACCATGCTTCTACCCTACCTTTTGTTGCGTGTTTTCATGCCTTTTTATTAAATAAGGAGTCTTAAGTACAACTCATTTCAACACAGTTCATTAAATGCAAAATTGCATAATATTTTTCTAGTAAACTCAATTTGAGATTTCTCAGTAAATTGTTAAAATACAAATTTTTAAAAAGTCTTGCCTGTCTAAGTAACTTCCAGACTTTGCTTTAAAAAGTCAGCCAGTCACATGGCATATGCAAAATTAATATTTGAAAGGATTTTCAACTGAAATATTGATTTCAATACTAGAGTGAGAAGAGGTCTTCAGATGATAATGAAATCAGTAATAGGGTAACAGGGAAATGCTGCTACCGCAGACGAATAGTTCATACAGTAACCTACAAAGTAGTCTTTCAAACATCTGACAAAAGAAATGACAACCTGAATTTTCTAGGGTATATGAGAGCAGAGCCATGATGGAATTAATCTACCCTGCTCTATTCTCCACTCCTGCAATCGTTAGAGCTGCCACTTGGGAAGAGAGGGCTTCTGCAAGAAAGTCTCTTGACCTTTGAATATACTCCCAATGACATGCTGAGCCAGAGGCCACAAGAGGAAAGTGGGAAGTTTATGCAGCAATATACAACTTTAAAGAACATTAAGTTGTCATTGCTGCTTTGATCAGTGATAGAGTATACTTTGATAAAACTCAGATAAAGGGCTTCAGGCTGTAGCATCAAAACAATGCATTCTGTTCCTCTTCGTTTGAAAAATTTATTTCTACAGTCTGTTTTTAAAAAGTGGAATGTGCTTGTGAGAACTGATTAGACCTGGCACACAGACCTAAATAATGAAGGTCAAATAGAATTATTTGGTTCTTATGTTTTGATTGTTTCAAAACTTGAGTTTGAGATTTGTAGAGAGGACTCATTGTGACACAGTTATATACCACAGAAGAAGAAAACTCTGGAACTGGCCACAGTTGTGTTTGAATTCAGTAATTATTCCATTTGTGGTGTTTTTTTATGTCAGTTTACTGCATAGCAGAGGAGAGGAAGAAGTGGAGGGTCTTTTGTTTCTTTTTGTCAGTCTTAACTGCCATGGAGCTGAATCTACGATACAGAAAAGCAGACTACCAGGAATTTAATGCTGTAGGTATGTCTTGCTCTGAGTGTTTGAAGGTATTAGTTATATAAATGTATCTGAAATGCCATAAAGACTATAAAAACTGACATTCCTAGTTGCTTTTATTTTATGTATTACCTGCATAGGCTCTAAAGCTCTACAGATCATTACCCCATTCATAGCTCTGGCAAATCCCCTCCTGACCCCCAAATTATTGGTGGCATCTCTGATGATCTTTGTAACTGAGAAGGTGTGATGATGCTTCATTGCTTGTCTGGCTGATTTGCTGTACAACTTTCTTCAGAGTACTGTTGAAAGTGAATGTAATCACTGTTGTGTTTATTATGATAGAATGCTTGGATCTATGTTAAGATATTGCAGGGTTTTTTTGTTTCATTTTGTACTTAAAAAAAACAAAAGGAATGTGTAGGATTTTTCAACTTTATTCGTACATAAGAAAAAACTAGATCAAAATAAAATTTGTATAAGTTACTGTAACTTTTTTCAAGGTGTCATTCCCTTCCTTTTGGAACGTCTTCCCTCAACATGCTGAATCCTTTACTGAGAGCAGAGCAAAGCTGCTTCCTTGGAATTTGATACAAGGGGTTTTCCATGTTACGGCTGGCAAAACTCACGTTCTGAGCAACATAGCTTGGGGCTGTCATGAGGCAGATTCTCCTTCTTGCGCAACGCATGTATTAGCCTGTCTTTACTTTATGAGAAGAATATGGGACTCCTAGTAAAGTCTCTTCCTTGGACGGTTCTTATAAAAAGTCGTCACTTATTACTGAGAGTTAACATATTCCGAGAAACTAAACTGAACTTGAGTGATCGTATAGTGCCTAATATCAGACTAGCTTCCTAAGTAAAGGAATTTCAGAAGAAGTTGGTTTGTAACTCATCTGTCAGCACTGAATTCTTCTGCTGATGATTCTGATAGTAAAGATCTGACTTTACTGATTGCCTGGCTCAAGGCACATGTGATATATATGAAGTTCACTTTTGAAACTCCAGAACAGATGCTCTTTAAAGTACTCGTAAAAGTCTTTCTTTTTAGAACTGTTACCCAAAAGCAAAACTGAACTTAAAGGGGGTTTTAAGATGCTCAGGGCCTCATAAATGTTTGCCAATAGCTGTTCACATGGGTGAAGACAGATGCATATTGATAAGGCTGAGACTAAACCTCCAAGAAGGAGAGTTGGATGTATGCTGAGAAAGATGTGTTTCATATACAAATGGTGTTTGTGTTTCTGTAGGATGAAAACTTCTTTAATGTAGACAATCTGTTCAAGAGCGTTTAGTCAAGCTTTCAAGAAACTTTGGCTTTGAACAGATATTAAATTGTGTTTCTCTTTTTTTCTGAAGTTTTTCATCAGTTTGTAAATGTGTGAAGAAGGAAATGGTATCAGTAACTGCTTTGCAAATTCTGGATTTACATTAGAAATGCATTGCTGATTTCAGTACACTGTACTGGCAAAGGGCTCTAGCTTTGTTTTGCTGCACTGACTTATTTCAGGACCGTCCTCAGCAAAGACAAAGTCAGCCATACAAGCAAAATCAGCTTTTCAGGAGGATTATGTCTGTGCTTACTCCTTTATCGACATGGTTTTAAAATAAGTAAATGGTGAAAACTGCAGTTCATTGTATCCTTCACCACTCTAGCGAGGTTGGTAGAAGTTAAACTGTGGATTTGCTATGACAGCAAAAGGCTACAGGCTTGTTTGTGAAATTCAGTAGTTGTTAGTTCATAGAGCCCATTCAGCTATTTAGTTTTTGGAAGAAGAGTACCTTTTAGCTAAACTGCTAAAATTATTTGCTACTCATTTTTCATGTCAAAGCCTCTTACTCATTTAAAACTATTGAGATTCTTTTTTGTTGCACCAAATTAACATTTGTGACAGTAAAAACAGGTCTTGAAGCTTATTTTTTGTAGTTTTTAGGGTTGGATGTTAAAAGTTAACTTTTTCTCCTTAAACTCTTAAGCCTTTATTTGTAAAGTTATCTATGAATGTACTTTTGTCTCTTTGGTTCCCTTGTGTTTTTTTTTTCTTTCCAAACTGTAACTTATGCACAGTGATTAGCTATATTAATGGGTAGTTGATTTTACTTGGGCATTAAGCAAATGCAATTTACTAGTAGGAGTGGAGTGCTCGGGGAAGCTTGGAGAACAAAGTCATTCAGTCTTTGAAAGTGAACAAACACAAATTGTTAGTGCTTTGCAACAGAAGAATTTTAGAATGTATTGATTTCCATTTTGACCTTGCTGGCCAAATATATTTTTCTTTTATACATACATTGTGAGAGAGTTAAAATACTGCTTATTACTGACATCCTCGTTTTTACTCAGCTAGTCTATGAACTAAATTGAGGCAAAATCAGATGCATCGTTTACTAACACTAAATCTAAATGGAAAAAGCCTTTAAAGAGAATGTGTAGAACTGGAGGTTTTATGTGAGATTAGCTTTCCTATGGTTCATGTCACATGTACAGAGTTTGATACCTGTATTTCAGTTATTTTAATTTTATTGCAGTGCTATTTAACATAAAGACCAGTGTTTAACTTAGCATTGTCCAAATCTGCATTAAATTGTCATTCCTTATGGAAGGCTTTGATACTGAGCAACCGCAAGTGTACTCCGGTTGGTAATTACTTAATGTTTGAGAGCTTTATGGACTAAGACTTAGTTGTGTAGCCAAAGGAATGCAGTTTAGAATGAGAGTAGGGGGTTTGGAGTGTAATTGCAAGCCTTACTTGTCTACTTTGTGCTCATTTGAAACACTCAACAGCAGTATCTTCTACTGATTAAGATAAGGCTTGTGGTTGTTCTCAGTGTTTTGAAAATCAGGACACTGCTAGTGGTGTTCTGAAGTCAAATGTCTTCTTTTTTGGTGAGAATCTTCGGAACTGTTAGTTGGTCCATACCATTTTCTCAGTAGTAGCTGCATCGTTATGGTAGCTCCTGCCTACCCTTCTCAGCTGGTGAATTAGCCGTTCTGCTGGGTGGCCACACAGGTGCTGGCTGGGCAAGTGAGGAGGAACAAGTGAAGCTCCTGTTATTGCAGCTGGAAAAGGTCATCTGAGTCTGTAGTTTACATTTGAGAAAGATGCAGGTTTATTTCCTGTGAGTGTTTAGCCAGTCCCTCTCCTGAAATTATTGTTGCAATTTGCAGTAACTTCCAGTGGCCTGAAGGAACTCTTGTTTCCATAGGACTTCAGTTAAGACAATCTCATCTATTAGCATTCCTTTGAAAAACAAATATGGTCGCTCCACTGCTGTAAGTATGCTGCCAAAGGAAAGATTTTTCTTTGATTCTTTTCCTCTCCCTCATCCCACTCAAATTTGTAGTTGCTTTTTTTTTGTTATGGAGACAGTTTACCTTCAGGGAAGGGGGTTCTTTGGTATCTCCCAGTAGTAAGAGAGCATAACTTGGCTTGATATAGCGTAATGCTTTTGCAATGAAAGATTAAAATCTGACCTGGACCTATTGCTTTTTTTTTTTTAATTTTGTTACTTGTTGGAGAGGAAGAAAGAAAAGAATCCCACTAACCTCAAGAAAAGGAAGAAAGATGTGTCTGTTTCCAGTTGGTTGGAAACAGTTGATAGCAACAGTCACAACAGATAGGTCTTTGCTTGGATTATTTAGACACTCATGTGGTAGTGGGTTAGGAGGTACTAATCTGTGTTTGTCAGAGAGACCAGTCCATTGTGTTGATCTGAAGATCCTTTGAAGAAGAAGAAAGGAAAAAGCTGTCCTAGAATTTATAGCCAAGACTGGCCCTGTCTCTGGCTTCCTGAGCTATCCTTAATCTCTCTTTAGAATGCTCATTCTGTTTGCTTTAGTTTTGGGTGATTACTGGTTTGTTTTACTTAATCAAAGCCAAGTGGTTAAGTAGCCATCTCTAGCTGGCCGGCATCTTGAGTTCAAATTATTAGTTCTTTATTTTATGCACAACGTTTTTCCAGAAGGCTTTCCACCCACCCCTTTCCATGTCATGATAGGAGTGCACAGTGAATTGTAGATGATATGTAGCAGTAAAGGTGGTAAGACATAAACAAAACAAAAGAAATATAAAAGGTGTTATGCTTTATTCATGTCACATTTGTTTATGTCCATACCACCTAGGAACATCCAGAAAAAGGAAAACAGCTGCTCCTCAAAGGAAAGACAACAGCAAAAATACATCACTTCCTAAATAAGAGACTTTTCTCTAAGGTGCCAGCAGAATTTTTCATGCAATTTACTTGACAAAGTACCATTCTGTCTCTTCACACTTCACTTTGGTACCTCTGTCCAAAGTTTGGAATATAATATAATAAAACCATAGAATAATATTAATATAGTAATTTCACATCTATTACCTATTTATGTAGCAATAGTACCTTGCTGTGGGGCAGTAAAGTACTAGGCAGAGTACACTAGAACAAAATGAAAGGATAGGTTGTCTTCTTAAAACAAACAAACCAAAACCAAACCAAACAAACAGCAAACCCGAAAGTTTCATGGCCTTGAGTTACCTTTGTGCATAAACAATTTTTTCTTTCAAACCCTATCCCTCTTGCCCTTTCACCTGCCTTTTCCACTTTTCTCATGTATGTTAATTTCTGGTATTTTTATCGTCTGATTAGTTCTAATTGGTCTCATTGAGACCATCAAATTATGGAAGAGAATGGAATTACAAACCTGCATTGAGAGGAAATATGGAGCACAACTTAATAACCACTCTCGATCTGTGCTCTCTTTATGGTGCTTCAGTGCTGATGCTGAGGAAAGCTCAGAGCTTTGAACCCATGAAATACAGAAGGCTGCCACTTCTGTTAATTTAAGTTAAATTGTGGTAAAAGATGAGGAACCACTGACCTTTAGAGGAGTTTGACTTAATGAGACCCTCATGCCTGATGTCTGTTTTCAGCTGCTTTTAGCTGAACTAAAATTACTGTTTAGCAAGATTGGACTTTAGAAAGCCACTTTTCTTACCTTTGTTTGTGAATGGTGGTACAAAATAAATAGGGTTTGCTACTAAATTGCATGTGACATTTAGCAAGGTTGAAAAAAAAAAGATTCTATTTGGGTATGTTCAGTAAGGCATGTATTTTTCACTTAGGTTTGGGTTTTGTCTGCTGCTTAAGTGTTTTGGAGAAGGGTCAGTATAGTTTGTGACTGAAGTAGGTGAAACTGAAAATTGGGAACATGTTTGAGGGGTGTTACTTACATGATTCTATTAATTCACAAAGACAGTCCTGCCCCAAAAAGTCTTTTCCCCACTTCTTTCCAGACAAGATACTTGTGTGAAATGCAACCATAAGTATGGCTTTAAAAGTAATAGATTCAAGTCTAATTAGCTGTGCTAGGGGTGCTTTTTTCCATAGAATTTTTATGGGTTTGAACTCATATGCAGCATATTTAAAAATGGGTGTTGTGGTTTGAACCCCCCCTGGCTAAGAGCAAACACCACACAGCTGCTCACTCACCCTCCTGTCTCCCAGGGATGGGGGAGACAATTAAATGGGTGAAGGAAAAAGAGATGCATGGGTTGAGATAAGAACAATTTTAATAACTAAACTACAATAAAATTGAAAGTAATAGCAATAATAGTAATAGTCATATATTCAAATGAGTGATACACGATGAAACTGCTCACCACATGATGACCAAGGCTTAACCTTTTCTCAGCTAATGAT
Source organism: Pterocles gutturalis (assembly GCF_000699245.1). Lineage (NCBI taxonomy): Eukaryota > Metazoa > Chordata > Aves > Pterocliformes > Pteroclidae > Pterocles > Pterocles gutturalis. The sequence continues at coordinate 27,220 of NW_010125396.1, forward strand.
CCCGGAGCAGAGTGAGTCCTTAAACTGCAATCTCTGGAAAAAGAGACAAGACCCCAAGCATCCAAGAGACCAAGAGCTGACTGAGAGAATGAGATGACCTCAAGGGAGAGGGGTGACCCAGAGAGGGAGAGAACTTCTGGACAGAAACCGTTCATAAAATAGTTGCTGCAGTATCACAACATCTCTTCCAGTCCCTCTTTTTTTTTTTTTAATTAAAATGTCGAGCGAATATTAGCCTACATGGGGAAAAATACAAGGAAAAAATCATCTTCACATCTGTTAGGCTTGAGAAACAGAACATTTTTCAGGCTCTTACTAACAGTACAGTAAAAGATCTGCATACAGCAGTGTCAAAATGTAAATGTGATGCAGTTTGCATCCCCCTTTCTTTGTCCTTAAATCTAATGATACCAATTTTCAGTTATGGCCAAACTTCCTTATTTGAAGATGGCACAGGTCTATCATAAGTGCCAATTTCTGCTAGAAAATTTAATTTTTATAGACTGTGAAGATTTAACTGCATCGTAGGACAATAAATGTAATGTAATGTATAATAGGCTATTTAATTTGTTTTAACCGTCTTAAAATCCATTTAAGTCCTGTAGAGACATCCCAGAGCAGATCTAAAGGAGGTCTCCTCTCAAGCTTATAGTGATTTAAACTTATTTCCTGTCCAATACAGTTTTAAACTGATAATAGTAGCACAATTCAAGTTCACAGGCATATATAGGTACTTGCATCTTTTTGTAATGGGACAGGTAAGAAGCTTTGTAAGTATGAAAGACTTGAAACACCTTTTGCTCACTGCTGCATGGTTTTATAGGTCTAATAGGAAAATGCCTCTTGTACTCAGGAAATTGATTAAAATAGTGTTTCAAGGGTGAAGTATGGTAGCCATTCTTGGCAGTTTTCCTTTCCTGAAGAAGGACACCAGGACAGAGAGGGATCACTGGGGTGCATGAAGTCTAGTGCTTCACAATTGCACCCAGTCATCACAGCGCTTGATTCGGAAAGGATTCCTAAGACTATGTCCCTCTGGGTACCACAAGCTGGAAAACATTCCTGCATAGTATGTAGCAAAGGCTTTCAGTAGAGTGCTGCAGCCTTGGAGCAGCGACATGCTGCTGGGATTCCAGAGTGGATGGCAGGCAAGAGAGAGGATCAGCTCCATGGTAGAACCCTTTGGTAGCAGGGTGTTAGATGTAAATGTTTGTATAATAGCAAGACCATCATTATTGCCTACAGTACAAAGGTATGTTAACATACTTCCTTGCTCCTACTGAATGCTGGCTATATATAGAAATTGCTTTATTTTCACTAGTGGCCCTTAGCGAACATGTACACCCAGACCCTCTCTTCCCTTGTTGTTTCAGGCAGAGGCGTGACTTGCAGCACCTTCTTATCATGCTTATTTTCTGTTATTTTTCATTCCGTTTCAATCGCTTAAGTTTAAATGTTCTTTCTCCCTGTATGATAATTTGGTTCTCTGCCATGTTACCAGTACTTTAAATGCTTATGATGACAGCAAACCAAAACGTAGTATTTTTTTTTAACCAAGGTACAAGATGGAAATTCTAAACAAAATAGACCCTTGAGGAACACCACCACTAGTAATGTTTTCTCCATCCCAGTAATTTGCTATGAGATGTGATACTTGTGTTACCATTAACCAAGAAGTTTCATTAAACAAAGATAAGCCAGTATAACATGATTTATATTTGGAAAGATCTGGGTTGTGTTTTCATTCTGTTATTTATGTTCCAGTCATTGGTTAATCTTGGTTGCTCTTCACTTAGAACATTTGTAAGATACTGAAGAGCACCGAGTTCACATTAACGGGGCATTTTTGAACACAGGTTCTATGTTTCTTCTCCAACCCTAGGCTGCTATCCCAGAAAATGTCCTATTCATTGAGAATCCTCGTGCCTGAGTTTGCAATTTTGATAAATAACCCTTTTTTTTTCTTTTTCTCCAGTATTCTGGGATGGAAATTTTTTAAGCAGCCTCATTTCTTTTAGTAATGGATGTGGTAATTTTCAGTGCTTTGTCCTTGTTCCCATGAGGTATTCTGTCTCTGTCCTTGTACATAGCATTATTCTTACAGGAAAAAATGATGCAAAAAGTTAATTTAGTGTTTGGTCTGTCCTCCTAATTTCTACCCGTTGTTGACACCAGTTCTTCATTGCTTGCTCTTTAGTTCTTGTTGAGAAACCTTTTGTTTGTCTGTGAGTTCCCATTTTCCTGGCCTTCTGGCAGTTTTCATTTAACTTCTGCGGCCTGACCTCCGAGTGCCAGCTCTCTTTGCTGATCAGTCCCTTTTTCCATTCCTTGTAGGTTCTCTGCTTTCTCTTAATATCCTGCTTTGAGGTGCATTCTCATGCAGGTAGGTCTGTAGCCCTTTCCTGTCCCCTTTTTTCCTTTACTTGGATGGAAAGACTCAGATAGCGTTTGATTTAAAGTAAATCCATGCCTTCCACACACTCAAATCCAGTTGTCTATGTGTTTCATATATCTTTGGATGAAATTTTGGGTTATGGCCCAACAGGGAAAGGTGGGATTGCTCTTGAAATGTAAAGAAAACTGTTAGTTATTTTTGAGTTATGCAGCTGGTGAGCCTGTGCCCCCAGAAGGTTGAGGAACTTTGAATTGCCTTTGGCAATTGTATGTTGTATAGGCTGCTTACTTCCAGATGTTTTTTTTTTCCTTCATGTAAAACCACGGGAATTAATTTTTAAAACTGGCATTTAAACCACCTGAATCAGAAATAGATTTTTTTTTTTCTTTTCTTCCTGATGCTAGGTGTGTTTATACAAATGCCATCAGTTCCATCAGTTTTGTTAGAAGGTCAGTAATTTTGGAAATTCTTTCAAGGTTTCACTCTTTTTTTTTTTTAATAATATGCTGATGTTTCTTTTCTCTTTGTATTGAGAGACAAACCTATTTGGCAGTTTTTCTTTGAAAAGCCAAATGCAGATGATGACAGTTCCCTTGTCCCTTTCTCCAAGGGGTTGGAATGGAAAGGCTGCTCTTTGGAACCACAGTAATCACTTCTCAATCTTCATATTATCAAGGATGAAAAAGATGAATTAATTACTCAAGTGATGGCAGTTTTAGAATATAGTCTGAATTATTTATGTGTACGTCTGTGTCACTGAAGCCACCTTCAGAAGGCTGTAGGCAGGACGCAGGGTATAAGCGTGCGTTTCACTTGCTGTGAGGTGAGGTAGTGTGTGGATTTACAGGCTGTCAGCCACTCTGGGTGTACCATGCCGTGAACACGTTTGTACCATATGGCCAAGATGCAGAATTGCCCAGCTATACGTGAAGGCAGTAAGCCATGCAGGCAGACACGACTGAAACACTTGGGTCCAAAAAATTGGATAGGAACTTAACGTTTGGACTCTTCTCTTTCTGAGTTAGAGGTTTAGTGGAGCTACTGAGAATTTGGTCTGGCTTCCGATATCAAAATGGGGCTCGGTGCTCTGCCATGTTGATTTTGATAGTGTTAATCCTAGAGCTGATAACAATTTTAAATTGCACATTTATGAATTTCATTTAAAAGTAATTTGAACTCCTTGATGTGGTTTAATGGTGCTGTGTAATGCTTGTCTCTTTCTTATCCTTGGGGGGGGTGGGAGGGTGGTGAATCTCTGAATCGAAGTCCCTTCTTCATCAGTTCTTTTTATTTGGGAATAGCTGTTTTCTTTTCTGGGTCTGTCTGAAATTTCCAAAGTCCACCTCTCATGTATCTTAGTGCTTGATGAGGTGGTAGCAAGAGAGAGATTTGTAAGTCTTTCACCATGTTTGTTAGGCAAGGCATCCTTCAGTATTTATGTTGCAAGATTTTTAAAGTGCGGATAATAGTAACTAAAAGCTTGGAAAACGTATTCATGGACTGTTTGTATTTTGTGTTATTCCTCTTTATTGTTTTCCTTTGCTTTAATGAGATGGAAACCAATTTAGTGTCATTAGTAAATGTCTGAGCATGTTCTTCAAAATGAGCTTTCAACACTATGGTGGGGGGAGTCCGGGGGTTTATCTTTAATCTGATGGTACTTTAAGTGGTTTGGGTTACTTTTTAACTTCAGCATGGGTTGGTGGGTGTTTTTGTAACATATGGCACTGTATGTTGAAAGTGGATGTTTACATCTGGTATGCATTGGAAGATTAAGGTAGAGAGGATGAAGTTTTGGGGCAAGTATGTGTTTTTTGGATGAAGGATAAAGTGAGAATACTTTTATTTCCTCTTAGATTTGAAACATATCATTCTAGCAATGCCTTTGAAACACTGCCAGCTTTGCCAACCGTAACATTTATGGGATTTTGGAACTAAACTGAATTAGAAAACTGTTTTTAGTGGCAGAGAAAAAGGTTAGTGCATGAAAATAGCTAGGCCTGTTATTGACTGCATGTGGTCAGTGGTTTGGCTGAATGTAGGTGGCTCTTTTCCTGTCACTGTTTTCAAGCATATGGCTTTGTTTGTCATGAATATAAAACTCTTTAAAAATGAGTCCTCCTGCAGTTCTTTTACACAGGAGTCTTTTGCTATTTAGTAGTGATTATTTTTGCTTTTGCCATTCATTTTCAATCTTGTAGTAAAAAAAAAAAAAAACCTGAAAATTAAGCTTATGATTCCTATTGACATCAAAACTAAGAGGTTTGAAGAGTGTGGTCACCTGCCTACAGTAGCTGCTTCTGTCAGTAATATTTTATGAAAGGATGCTTATATAGGTTGTCAATTCTTTATTGCAGTTAATGCTGGGATTGTTTGCACTGCGTAGAAATGTGCATACACATTCTGTTCAGTTAGTACTTTTGTAAAAATCTCTGATACAGAATTATAGCTTCCCTTTTCCTCATGTTTTCAGTCTTGAAAGTAACATTTCTAGCAGTTTTTCCCAAGGTCACCTTCAGATTTGCCATTTATTTTTCCCATTGTGTGGAAGATAGCTTGAAATTAACGTAGTGTTTTGTTTTCTTCTTTGCATGTAGTATACAAGGTGCTATCCCAGAGCTCAGGGAAAAGCGAATTTTCTAGCTCCTGCCGCAGAGAGACCTTAAGGGCACAACAGGTTCTGTTTAGCTTTAACTTAAACAGTGTTGCCCTATTTATATCTTAAAAAAAAAAATCTGTGTGGTAGAGCTGTGAATTGTGCAGATTGAGGATTGTGTAGATTGTCTGGTGTATTCAGTGTAGAAAATTATGGTGAATCTTTTGTTTTAGCAGCTATCAGATTCAAGAGCTGGTTTCATTCTGCTGAGGGCAAAGTACATGTGGTCCTGCAAGGTGCTGAGAACGGCAGTAAGAATGAGCGGCACCCAGCACTTCATGAGTTGGTTCTATTGCTGTAAAGTATTTCAAAACAAAGCAAAACTGTTTACAGTTTCCCTATGTTTGGGGAAAATAATTTATAGAATTATCTGATTTTTAGGGGAACTGTAAAAGAATAACTAAATAAACAAGGAGATAACCTGTGGAACTGCTGAATATATTTTAGTCAGCCCTTAAAGAAGTGCACCCTGGTACCACAGGTCAGACACAAGGAAAATCACTGCACAAGCAAGGCTACTTGTGTGGTCATGTCTTTGAGGCTTTTAAGAACTTAATTTGTTACCTACATAAAATAAAAATACAATAATATTTAAAACACAAAAATGTACTTTTAAAGTTGCAAACATTAACCAGATTCTTAAAATGTTAAAAAAGAAAATCTCTGGAAGCCGTAATTATTGTAACTATAGATTAAAACCTACTGTAATATCTTCCTACAATATAACATAACAAGACAGCTTACAGGTTATTAAGAAATTTCTTTTCTAATTTAAACTAGGTCTTTTGAATTGTGTTATGAAGACAGAGCCGTTGTTCCTAAGCATGCTTGGTGAAAGACTGTCACTAAGCAAGAAGTGCTATGCATGTATTTGTAAGTCTCATTGCAAGAGAATATTAACTAAGGTGGATATAAGCATTGCATCCTCAAAATGTTTTTAAAAAAAACCCTTAATTTTAATTTGTATGAGTTTGGGGTCAGGCAAAAAAACCTCAAGAACAGCAAGCTATGTAATGTGTTTTGGTTTGGGTTTTGGGTTGTTTTTTTTTTTTCTAGTTCTGATTTAGGACCAGGAAACTGCTTGATATTTTTGACACTAGTAATTGTCACAATTCAGGAATGCTCTATTTTGAGAGATCTCGTATTTGAAGATACTGCCTGATAACTGTTCCTCATCAAAAAGATTTGTAATATGAAGATGGTGAAGATCATTAGTCTCAATTCTGAACACAGATTCTATCGAACAGTATCTTAAGAGAAAAACAGCACAGCTAACTGCTGACCTTTGTTTTCAATTTACATGAGATTTTTTTTGTGGTCTTGTTTGTGAAAGCAGTTATATTAGTAACTCTTAATGCCTTCTGTTTGGATTGTAGAGGTTGGAGACCTGAGGGAGCTACAGACACTGGACATTTCAACCAATCGTTTGATAACGTTACCCGAAAGGCTGCATATGTGTCTTTCACTGCAGTACTTGACTGCAGACCGAAACCACCTGTGGTATGTTCCCCGCCACCTGTGCCAACTACCAAGCCTCAATGAGCTCTCCATGGCTGGAAACCGCCTTGCCTTTTTGCCACTTGGTGAGTCACCACTGTCATTGGACTGGAGTGTGGGTCAGAGAAGAAACAGGAAAACAAACTTTCTGCCCTGAAAAGAAAAAAAAATAAAAAAATCGAGTGATTCTTGTTGGTGGTCCCTATGGACTCTGTTTATGGAGTTGCCACAGTGATCATATTGTTGGAAAATATGTTAATAAAGAATGCAGGTTAAGGTTTGATGTCTGTTTTAAAGCAATAGGTCAGCTACCAAATTTGCTTTATTTTTAGCTAGCTGAGGGGGAAAAATGTTTAAATGATGTTGTGTTTAAATATAGTACTATGTAATCTGAGTTCCACCGCTTTGGGTAATGATCTGTTTCTGTTGCTGGATCTGACAATTTAACTAAGATTCTTCAGCTAGAGTTTAAAACTTGCTGTGGAATCCCAGTAACTCCACAGAAGTTATTTTTCATCATTAGGAATGTCAGTACAGCATAATCTAGCTAAGGCTTAGTTTGTGCTGTGTGTAGGTATCCATCAAAACTTCCACAGCTGTAGCACAGGAAAGAATTTCTCTGCCTTTCAACCCTTTCGAAGTTTAGAAGTGTGGAAGCAGGTCTTCAAGAGTAGGAGGTGCAGTCAGTGTGTGGTGGTTTGTTGGGGGAAGCAGTTGTGTTGTCACTAAGTGTGGACTGTACATTCTGTTTGTGAAAAGCAAATCCTCTTCCATGTGTTCATTACTTTTTAACCCTGCCATGGGCTAATCTCTGCTGAAATATAGACATACATGCAAATCTGTCACGTCACTTGAATAGTTTTTCTAGAAGACAATCAGAGTTTGGTGTTAATTAGGTGCAGATGGAGTTATGATAATCACATTGAAAAAGAAGATGAAGATTGAGGTGGCTAAAAGTGAGATAATTTCTAAATTAGTTACCTTGTATAGGTTTAACTTAATTTTTTCAGTACCAGCGATTTAGTCTTTAAAGAATTTTATGGTCTTCCTGATTTTCTTAGCACCTTGGTTTATATTACTGGAAAGTAAGTGCAAATAATGTCTCCAGACATACTGTTTTAGTTATGTCCCAACATATGTCATTATATAAATGAGAAAATGAGTTGCAGGATGCCTCATCCAGATTCTACAGTACTAACTAAAACAAACAAAGTAACTTGCCTTATTTTGGCAAGTATTTCTACCTCCATTTTGTGAGACAGAGAAGTTAAATCTTCTTAATTTTGCAAAAACAAGATGCTGTTCAGTGAGATAAGATGTGAAATATTCAAGGGTAAAAGTTTTCGCTGCTTTTGCACTAGTAGCTTATCTGTGAGTGAGCTCTGACCTGGATGAGCCATAGATGTGCTGAAGTGTTTTAAGTTCAAAAGGAGGAAATAAATCTCTAATATAATGACACACCTTCTTTTTTCTTTATTTTTAGACTCAAATTCAAAACATTCAAAAGGAACTTTTAAAATAAAGGGAAACATCAAAGACTGTCAATTGACCTTGTTCAGTAGTTCTTAATAGTGACTCACTGGTGAACATTTGGAGATAATTTGCTATCTGTGGATATGAAACTGAATCATAAATCCTAGAGTTCAGAGGAAAAGGAGCACAGTATAAATGTAAATGTTTAATCCTTCATCTGAAGAATCAGAAGGCTTCGGAATGGTCAAGATGTGATGAAATAAAGTAGAAGAGAAAGTGTATTGAAAAGCAAAAATATTAAATCTATCTTCTGTTATATAGGAAAATATGTTTTGTGTGTGTACAGCACTATATGGAGTATTCCTGAAGTTAAGGCACAATTGTAGCTTTATTTTTGCTAGCTGCACATGTTGGCTAATGGATTTTTTCTGTGTATTCTTACATCCAACTTCAGTAGCTAATGACTGAGTAAGGACGTTAAATAAGAGTGAAAGATACTGTAGAAATACCTACAAGTGATATTCAAGCAAGAATTATCAAGCAATTTTTTTCAGTTAGGGAGCTGAGCTGAAAAGCGGACTTTTTATTCATCCTCTGACAGAATGGTTTTTTTCCTCTTATTAGACATGTCCATGTTAGCAGAAATATGTTTGGAACATATTGCTTAATGCTTTTTAAAGTGTGATTTACTTTATTTCATATGGTGGTTCGCATCTACTATGCCAAGGAATCCATTCTTTATCTAAGTATGTCTCTTGTAGCTGCCAGTAGAGCCTCTTGTAAAGTGTAACGGAAATCTGCATTTTCCTGTCCCTAGGTAGGTGTAAGATTTATTCCAGCAGTAGCACAGTCCTTTCACAGCACTGCTGGATAGGTACTATGCACTTTTTTGTCCTGTACATTCTTTTAAGTTTGGGCCTGTGAGTCTCAGGAAAAAAAGTGTAAGTTTACAAATTTTACAAAATACAATTAAAATACCTGATGCCACTCTGTAACTTTCAGAAGTGGTACATAAACAAGCAGATCAGTAAACAATAATGAATTAACCCTTTGTTCTGCAGAATACGCTTAATTCTTGGGTTTGCCCATATTTAAAAAAAAAATAAAATCAGCTGTTGAGTATTCCGGTTTATATTCAAAGAAACAAGACTGCGTGAATCTGAGCTTTTGGGCCTTCCTAATAAATTTATTTACAAAAAACCACAAAACAATCGACCAAATTGTATGTGCAAGTTGAACAGGAAACTGCATCCTGGACAGCCCTGTTATTGTCAGGGTGGTTTACATGTTGCCCTAATAAATGGTCTTAGGAATTCTGTTCTTGATTGGCAGATAGAACTTCTGATAATTTTATATCAATCTACAATATAAATTATCCTTTGATAGAAATTTAACTTGAAAATTTTACCGTTAGCAAATACTCCAATGCCTGAAAACAAATTCCATTGCAGGCAGAAATTTGAATCTGATGACACTGCAAAAATCAAAATGATTTATGTAATTAAGTACAAATATAATTAAAATAGGCCATAAATTCTCAAGTGTAGTGGCAGTACAGGGGTTGTTATGACAGCAAATATTCAGTGTTATGTCACTTTAGGGAGGGTTTATGTGCACTTTTTCTTTAGAAAATGGGGCTAGTAATTATCAGTACACAGTAAACAAAGGTCTTATTCTACCTCAGTATATGCTGCTTTTGTGTCCTTGCCCTCACAGTATGGTTAAAAGAGCATCAGTGCAGACACACAGGAGCTTTTGTTCCATCTTCAGCCATGTGGAATGCATATGCCAGGGCCCTGCGGTTAAGAAAAAAAGAAAAAGAAAAAGAAAAAAAAATTAGAATTGGGGTTTGTTCAGGACTCATGGCATTTGGTCATTTCTGGGAGAAAGGTCTTTGATCTGGGAGCCTGGAAGGAGGAAAGTGGAAATGTTTTAGACACAGCACAGTGCTTGCAAAAGCCACATGAAAACCTTCTTTGTAGCTTTAGCCTTTTCATAGATGGACAGCTTCCTTATTTTACAAAGTTCTTCAGAAGTGTGTTTTTTGGGGGACTTTTAACAATATTTGTTGACTGATATAAGACATAAAAATTAATGTGGATGGGATACAAAGAGCTTTTTAAAGTGGTGATTTATTTAAGTTTAAATTTTATGGATAGTGTTTGAAACTAGCAAAAAATCTTTTGGGGACTAGAAGATGCTTGGTTATTTAATGCAAAGAAACTATATCAAAGGAACATTTATAGTTACAGGCTATTTGGCTTTGGGAATTGAATTTTTCCTACTGAGATATTTTGTCTAACATCCAAAAATTTGCTTTAATTACCTAGGCAATGCACTCATCTCAGAACTTAGAATCTAAACATAGCATAAGATAAAGACAGAGGGAGAGATGAGATGCAGCATAACTCCCCCTTCCATGCATATGAAAAGAACAGCTTTAGGGCTTTTTTTTGACTTGCTTGATTTTCAGCCCATTTGCATACATCTGTGTAGAAATGAGTAAGATGAGCCTCTTTTAAAAATTTTCTTCCATTCTCTAAATTAATAAGTTAAACAGTAGCACACTCAAGCTACCCCAGCAACCCATAGTTTTCTGCTCTTCTTAGTATAATTGGCTTTGCAACGTGAGGCGATACTCTCAGCGTTCGGTGTGCTGTGCACATGCTATCGGCTTTAAATTTTATTGGCTGATTCTTTTCCAGCCTTACAACATTTTATGGTGTTTTAGTGCCTCACTATATTGCAATATTTTTATTCATTGAAAGATAACAATGTTTTTGTTTCATCTAAAAATATCCCAGAACTTTACTAAACTATTTTCAGCCCTGCAATACTGAGCTGAAATAATCTTTTTGAGGTGTTAGCTCATAACAATGCACAGCAGCATCTCGCAGCAGTGCCCGTCAGTCAGCAGAGGAATTTGTACTTGCTTCTTGGGGCAGGACAGTTGGTGGATGCAGCAGATAGCTCTGCAAACTCGAATGGCTTTGGGACAGGGTTAAAGGAGCATGTGATGGTTGAACGTGTCCCCTGATGCCCAGTGACTGCGGTTTGAACAAAGCCCAGATTCTGGTCCCTGAAACCTCTGTAGACTGTGTCAGGGCAAGGGCCTGTATTAAAAGAAAAAAACCAAAATTCAGGTTTTTTATGTTAACATTTTTATTTCAGAAAAGGAATCTATTCGTTTTCTGTTGGTATCATCACTTATTATCAAATCTTTGATATAAAGAACATGACACCCACCAAAGCTCTTCCTCAGTGTGAGCTTTTAAGGTTTCTGGTGCTTACAGCTGCCATTCAAGTGGGTGAGAGCTGAACACATTCAGTTTATTTTAAGATGGCCAAATGTTTCGTGGTGGATCACTCAAAATATTGTTTGCTTTATCTGCTCTAAGTGGTGTCCAGAGCTCTTGTGTACAATAAAACTATTCAGTATTAAAGAAGGGATTGTATTACCTATTGCTATAGTAGGGAATAATTATTCCAAATAGAATTTCTGAATAGAAGTATCCTGGAAATTTTTAAAATTTTATTCTTGACCACAGTTACAAAAGGGACAGAAGTTATGCTGATTTCTGTGGTTATCTTTATGCCAACCAAGGTAATTGACAGCTGATAAAGATGAAAACAGAATTAGTCAATATTAGTATTGTCTTGCAATGTGGCTGGTTCAGCCAACTGCTTGTTTATCTTGCTTAGTTTCTATAGCATACTCATAAAAGTTTAAGAAGTTGAGAGGCATACAGATATGTTTTTTTAATTTTTTCATAATGCAATTCATCTGGGTTGCAGCTATCCCCTTCCAGGCAGAGAGGCTTTCAAACATTGTTTGACTGGTTTGTACTTTGTATTAAACGCATTTGTCTTTTCCTAACCCAGTATCTCAAACGGCATAGGAACAACAGATGAAATGGGCTGCCCACATGATCTTACCTATCAGCTTTCTTGCCAGTTCAAAACTCTTTTAGACTCTTTTTAGTTGAGTTTGGTTTGTCTTTTTAAACATCTCTCACATTAGCGTGCTTTTTACTTCTTTTGATAGCAGTTTAAACCACTGACAGCACTTTTACCACTGACTAGATCTTGCTGATAAGCAAAATTCTTATTTCTAAGAATGATTCCCAGAAGCCTGATTTTTTCCTTTTAATTTTGCTCCAGTTTCCCACTTTAATTTTCTAAACAAAATAAAATTATTCCATACCTCATATGCTCCTTTTTGGAGGTATGTTAATATATTTCTAGTTCGTGAATGTATTGCTTAAACATGCTGTACTTGCTGCTTTTGACTGCCAGCCATGAATATTTTAACAGAAATAATGCAAGAAGCACACCTTCAGATGTATTGATCGTTTACTTGTAGCCACAGCTTTTGTTGTATGATATTCTGCAGTTTAATGCTTGTCTATTTTCTTGTGTTCTGTAATTTACTGCATCACATAGACTTGTTTTGTTATGGTTAATGTAATCAAGCAAGTATCTCTTCTTGGAGGAAAAAAAAAAGAGCAGGACAGACCACATTCTTCTTTGTCTTTACCACTTTACCAAAGATAGTGAAGCTGTGATTTCAGTGACGTGAGGCCAGTTAATGAAAGCAGGTTTGACCTTGTGAACTTGAAGTATACCCTGTAGATTTGAAATCAAGTGTCCATTTGCTTCTTCAAACTGACTTCAGAGTTTGCCAATGTTAACATTTAATTATTTATAATGGAATTTTCAGGACTACTGAAAAGGGGTTTTGTTTTGTTTTATTAATTTTAAATGCTGTTTTCTAAACAGCTTTTCAGCTCATCCATAATAAAACCATTGGCTGAAATTTTACAACTGAGGGGTACTAATTTATGTTTGCTTACATTTAATCTATTAGCTTATTTATAATTAAAGAGAATTGGTTTGCTTATAATTGTCAGTCATCCCTTCTCCCTCTGACTTTTTTGTTTTCTAAACCCAGATTTAGGTCGTTCTCGAGAGCTGCAATATGTTTATGTGGATAACAATATTCATCTGAAAGGCCTCCCATCTTACCTGTATAATAAAGTCATCGGCTGCAGTGGGTAGGTATTAATTCAGATGTCTTGCATACCTGTTCCTTGTAAAATTTCTCAAATATCTTCCTCTATGTTACAATTGATTGGGTTTATGTGTGTGTATGATTGATTCAGAACCAATGTTATTTTGAGGGGATTGCTGCAGCTCCCTGTTCTGTTTTATTTTTGTAGTAAAACTTCTGTGTTAATTGCTGACTTTCAATATTTTAGTATTAATCTGTAACAGACAGTGCAGTGATTCTGAAGGAATCTGTAATGGTAATGTAAGGCCTAAAGCTGAATCCCAGCTGCATTTAAAGGTTGGCCAAAAATGTAGGCTTCACAGAATTTCCACAACTAAAGAAGAAACAAAATACTTTTTTAACATGCTGCAGCATCTATGTGGTTTATAAGTTCTCACATTTTGTAAGTTATGGGCCATATCTTGGAATGTCACATGTAGCTCCTTCACTCATTTTATGTCCCAGTACCAGCTTCTTGTAGGTCTTGGTACCTACTAACTAAAATAAGTAACTTTTTTTAGGAATTTTGGACTGACAAGTATATTTTTACATGTGCATTTTAAAAATATCCTGGGCTGGCTCATGTTTGTGGTTAGGATCTGAGAAAAAAGTGGTCTGTCTTGGACACTAGCTTAATTCTTTCTGCATTGACGCTAGCATAAATTAGGCTCAGCACCACTGATGAATGGAGCCTTACTGGTGTAAAACTGATCAGAAGAGGATTGTCCCCATTACCATCTAATTATAAATTTCTGGTATGCTAGCTCTCAGCAAATGTTGCATTAAATATAAATTTCCCTCTTTACAGCCTGCACTGTACTGCAATATGCGAGATGCTGAGTCTTGGCATTTTAAGATTTTTCTAATAGTCCTGTGTCAGCTGGTTGTGTGATATTTAAATACTTGCAGTTGGATTATAGTTCTGCTGAACTGTGTGCAGTCTCCAGCTTCTACTAATTTGGTTTTTTCAGGAAAAATGATTTCTAGCCTTTGCTCTTTCAGAACTGATTGTGGATTGTAACACAGACATTAAATTGACCCTAAAGGTAATAGAACTGTATTGATTGTGACCAAAAACACTAGTGACGATGCAGGAAATGTTCCAACAATTTTGGTCCAACTGTCTTGCCTATCTCAGGTGACTTTAAAGAACCATATCTTCAATTTTTTTTTTAACATTTTAAGTACATATTTTATACTCAGTCAAAATAATTTTATCTTTGCACTGACCTGTTGTGAAGATATTACCGGTTCTTTTTGCTGTCGGTACATGTACACTGCTGGTGAGGCTAGCTGCTAGTATCTCTGATGGAGAGTATTATAAATCGAGTATAGAAGAAACAAAAAAAGTTGCCAGTGTTGCAATGAATTTAATTCTTGTAATGCTTCTGTGGAATAAAAAAATGTTATTTTTTTCCTTAATAATAAAGAATTTTTTAAAATTAATTTTGGTAAGCAAAATAATATTTGTATTTGTGTACCAAACAGATATTGGTCTTTATATTGTGAAACCATCTTGAAACATCATAGATTATTTTAAAGGACAATTTTCAACATAGGAAGAGCACTTAGATGTGTTATTAAGAAACCAAAGGTTTTATTTGATAACGTGCTGAGTGACATTAAAACTGTGTGATAATGGTCATGTGAAGATTTTTCTGTGTTCTTTCCAAGAAAGCATTAGTAACCAATGCAAGATTTTCATGGGTCAGGCAAGAGCTGAAGGTCCAGGCTTTAGTGCTCTGTCTGGTCATCCACTGGAGAATAAAATCTGACATGCTGCTGTTACTAACATAAAGCTAGATTTCTGAAAATAGAATAGAAATTGCATTGTGTAAGTAATGAATCTCTGTCTGGGAATCCTGCAGTCAGACTGACTGAAAAAGTCTTTTATGTAAGAGGTGATGATCTCAGCACTCAAAATAAATTTTGATCTTATTTTTTTTGCAGATTGGGTTTCATAGTCTCCAGCTAGATATCTGTCAGTCTTGTTGAAGGCAACCAATAAGTGGTCACAGCTTTTTTTTTTCCCAGTTATTTATTCACCAAGGTTCTTCTGCAGCTCCATTTTTTTTCCAGCTAGATAGACCATCCTCTATTCTACTTTTACACCTCCATGGATTTTGTGCAGGTTTTTTTTAATTCTTCTTGCACCCAGTGTTACTTATAGCTTGAGATTAATTCCCTAATCCATCCTGTTTTAAGGGTGTCTATCTCTTAGATTATTCTTCTTAACGGTCTGTTTTGCTTGTTTACTTTGGCTTTCAGTGTTGACAAAGTCAGGTGTTAATAGGCTCACCCTTTACGTAGAGTAGACCAAATGGTCCAGCTCTGAACTGCAGAAACTGTAGTGAGCTTCTGTATGTCTTCTAGCTAGGTGGGTAAGGGGTTAATCAGCTTGAAAATACAGCATTATAGATTTATTCTGTGTGATAGCTAACTCATTGAGTATGGATTGCTGGGGAATGGATTGTTGGAACATTGGATCTCTGAATTCCCAATTATATTTTAACCCCATTAATGGTTTGTGGGAAAGTATTAAATATTTAACAAGAGGCTTATTGACTTGATGTTTGATGCTGTTCTTTTTTGCTTGTTCTTCTGTGCTGCTTTTCCTTTAGTCAGAGGAGATGAGTTTCTTTCTTATCAGAGAAGTACTATGAGATTTCTTTCACATCTGATAAGGCTGAGTGTAGCTACCTCAGTTTTAGGTCCAATATCTGGGAAGGCTGACAAATTTCTGTTTCTGTTCCATTTGTCAGGACTGGCCCTAACAAGTTGCTCTTGGCTTCAAATTTTAGTTGTCATAAACAATTCCGATTCCCTTGTTGACTTCTCCAGCCTCTTAGTAGAATTTTCCTATGCGTGTCTCTTTGGTATGATAGCTTGCAACAGGGATCATGTAAAGAGTTATTATTTTTACTACAAGCTAAGTTTCTCTCCTTGGATCCAAATAGCCTTCCTTTTCTTTGTATGATTTGTGAAGGACGAGGCTAGTAGGCCTACTAGGATATCTTTCCACTACAGCTTAGGCTGTTCCTTTTATTTTTCCTTCACCCACACCCTCCAAGGAAGCTCTGAGGATGGGAAAAGGTATAGTAAAGAATCATCCGGTGGCACTTAATATGGTATTTTTTTTGCTAGTTGTAGTTTGCTTCACATATTATAATTGAGAAACCCATTACCATTCTCAACTGGTTGCTCCAAGACACAGGCAGACAACTGTTAGGTATGAAACTGCTCCCCTGTGTAAAACATTTAGTAATAATGACATTCAGAGGCTGAATGAGATGAGTGTGTTGGCAACGTGAAGGACACACGGTGCACTTGGTTCACCTCCTTGGATTGTGTCTTCATTTCTTCAGCTTTTGAATGTTATTTGATAAATTAAGACCTCCAGATGTCCCACGACTAGCACGTTACAGAAGGTGGAGATGTATAGAAAATGTGTGTCAACGTGTATTGCAGTCTGCAGGGAATCCTTGAAGGGTGCTGCACTGAAGAACAGTATAAGGCATACTTTGGCCATCTGGGTTTCTCAATCAAGTTACCGTTACTGTTTTTCTAACCATTTTCTAAATGTCTTGTGTCCTTCTAGTTGTGGTTCTCCAATTCAAGTTTCAGAGGTGAAACTGCTCTCTTTTTCATCGGGCCAGTTAACAGTGTTCCTGCCAGCAGAGGTGAAATCTATAGGGACAGAAACAGATCGTGTGCTGCCTTTGCAAGAACTGGCCATGAGGACCCTCTATAACACCTACTACAGGTTTTTAAAAGGTATGAAATTTCTGCATTCTTCAGATTACAGAAAGAGTGAAAGTGCTTTTCTGGCAGTGATAAGAACATTTCAAAATAGCTCTTCAAAGAGCTGGGCAAGGATTAATATTTTAAAAGATTTATTTAATCAAATTATGCTTGAAATGCTGTATTAGAACAAAAATGTCCAATATCAAAAAATGGAGATCCAAATATTACTTCTGAGGTCTAATGGTGCTTACAAATTATTTCTTTCTTGAGGACTGTATAAGGAAGGATGCTTTTTGCAGGAGAAACTCTTTAGTGGAAGTAGGAGATGGGAAATACAGTTCCTGAGGCAAGATTAGATGCATCAGCCAACAGTGCAACTTCTTGCCAGGCAGCAGACTCCTAAACTGGCAGACTTGTTATACAAAAGAAATGCTAGCAGCCCTTGGCCATTTCAGTACAGCGTGACAGCTGAGCTGTTTTAGTTCTGCCCCAATTCAGACTCTTTGCTGTAAAGTGGCCCTTGGCTCATCTGGTTATGCATCACGCAGTCACATGAGTTAGCACTATCTGATGATAACCTGCAGATTCAGATTTTGTCAGATTTAGATGTGACTCTCCCCTATTCAAGGCATTTTGGGAGTTTGTCAGCTTTAGAGGTGAAAGTAGAAAGCAGAAGGGTGGAGAGTTGCAATGGGAAGATTGGAGGGATATGGTAAGGGGTCACTTTTACCATGGCCACTGGAGGAAATCCTAACTGCTGAATTACTGCTTTGCCAGGAAAAGCGTACAAGGAGGTCTGCAGCAAATACACTGAAGGAAAAAAGCTTCATGTAGAGGGGTGGGATAAACATACCAGTCTGTGTGCATAGGAAACAGCACTGCTTTCTGGAGAATGTATTTACTGATGTAGAGGACACAATAAGTTCTGGATTATGGCTGTGAATGTGGTTCCTGAAGATGCTGGTGAAGTTTGGTTTGGGAATAGCAAGATAGCATTGCAAAATCAGTTTAAGAAATGGTTTGCAGGTGGTTTATACAAGGCTGTGAGGTTTACATCTGGTTGCAGCCAAGCTGCAGAACTTGAAAAAGACAGTGAAATGTTTTTTTTACCTATCTTGTCTACTTCTAGTTTGCTACAATAGTCTTTTTGTATATTTACATATACCCTCACACATATATATATTCTTATTCTGAGTGACTTTAATAAAGACTACATGCATTGCCACTGGTGACACCCACATTTCTGTGAGGCAGGAGTAACACAGTTCAGGCAGGTGTACGATAATGGTGTGCTGGGGAAGCAGGTGGCACGTGATTAAAGTAGCAGATTTCGTGTCTCACTGATTGCCTAAATTTGCAGTTTCAAGGGTGCTGTTAAGTACTAGGCTGCTGCTAGGTAAGTATGACAGAAGTGACTGGACTACTTTTCCTCAGTCTTTGCTTGGCTACACAATGTGACCTTTTCTTTCTGACGCAAATGTGCTATTCGTCACGCTTATCGTCTAGATTGAGGCTGTTGTGGTACATTGTGTATGGGTTAAACCTTACAGCATTTGAAAGCTGAAACTAGTGTGATATCGCAAAACTGATTTATCAGGTACTGCATTTTGTCTTGATTACTCAGCAACTAAACTCATTCACCTGTCTTGGCTGTCTGTCAGTTTCTGGATGGAGATTAGCATGTTGGGTTTAATTTGTAAAACACTACATGGCTTGGGCCAAGCTTGAGAAAAAGATTGTTCTTTTCCATGGAATGACCCTGGAGTCCCTTATGGTGAAAATAATGGCATCTTGTAAACTGTGGGGGCACACTTAAGAGATGATGAACGTATTGATCTTTTTAGAGTGGTCTCTTTGGTTGGACCCTTGAGAATTATGCTGGGCTGGATTGTATTTCAAGTAATTCTAAATATTTCAGATCCCTGTTTGCTGATGGTGGAGTCTGGGCTTTTTAGTGAGCTTAGCTATCCTGCTGGATTCGTTGCTGAAATATTTTAGTAAAATACTACTGATGTCCTTTTCAGAATTTTGTGTTGTTATTAATTACCAAATAGCTGTCTAGATAATCTTTGTGTCTAAAAATGTTTTATGATATATTACTGTTTTTTATTGTTTGCTTGAGTTATAATATCGGGTATTTGCTTGAACTATAATGTATGGGTATTTGAGCCCCATTAATCTTATGGCCACAGATGCTAAACTTACATATTTAAGTTTTTGAGTTTATACATGGAAAGCACCATGTGCTTCACCCTAATTGGGATAATTTGTGTTACCTTGTTCTTTTGACAAAGTCTTAAGAATGTGAGACAGCTGATTTTCTGAATTGTTCCTGGATCATGCTTGTTGTGTTTTATCATGCAATTGTTTTGTTACAAGCCTCTTTTGTTTCTTTTCTTCTCCAGAGTTGAACTTTCTGACTCCAATCTCACTACCCAAAAGCCTCTTGGAATTGCTGCACTGTCCCTTGGGACACTGCCACCGCTGCAGCCAGCCTATGTTTACCATTGTCTACCCAAAGCTCTTGCCCTTGAGAGAAACTCCAATGGCAGGATTGCATCAAGGGTAATTATACAGGCGATTACACTGGGGTTTCATTGAGGAAGAAAAACACCTTATGGAACAAAGCATATTCTTAAGAATTTTTTTTAACTTAGCAGCATTTCAGATCTAAAGCACCTTTCCTATGATTGCATGCAAAAGTGGACAAAGCTTTTATTTACAAGAAAACCAGCATAGTGCTGTCAGACAGTGGGGCTCCCACCCTTGCCTCTTTCAGGCTGCTGTAAGATAGGGAAGGGTTTTGATATGATGGAATTGACTGGTTTGCGGTGATGCAGCATGTACACGGCACTTCTGTGCCTTGGGAATGAAATACTGCCTAACACCAATACTGCCCCCGATGATCTCAACCCTGACTTCAGGAGAATGCCACCACCAAATAAAAGTGCAGTAGGATTAAAGGCAGAGAAAAGCTCTAAAGCCAGAGCTTAATTAAAATGTCCTGCAGTGATACTCTTGTTTTTTCTTTCCACACTAATTAACTTGAGATACGCTATGGAAACATTCTTGCATTGTAACATACGTTTTGTAGCAATACATCTTTTAAAAAATATTTCAGTTATTATGGTTGTAGCAGTTGTGAATCCCGCAGACACATTTACAAGTCAAGTAGACAAGCCTGCACAGAGTTCTTGACTTGCTGGACAGTGCAGGGACTCAAAACTGGGATATGGTTCAGGGAATATTGCCTTCATATAGATAAAGATTTAAAATACCTTTAAGATGAGCACCAATTGTTTGCAGTGATTCCTTCCCTAACCCATATTAGTCTGAGCTGATACTGTAGCCTACAATGAGCCATGATATCAATGAATCCACTTGCTGCAATGGAAGACTATAATCAGAGACACTTCAACTGCTTCTACTTGAACAGAACTACAGTACTATTTGAAACGTAATAAAGAAGTTTTAAAGAAATGTCACTTGGAGTTAAGCAAATGTGATGCTCAGGTTCTTTTCAGGCAATTCATGTCAAGCCATTAGTTACAAAGCATCTTCTTAAAGGTGGGGAGCAGAAACCAAAGGTGCTTTAAAAAGGAATGTTTCTGAAATTACTTGTTGGGATATATAATGTAGAAGATTGCCACTTAGTTCTTGTCTTGCTGAAATCAATTGATTTGATAGTTATCGTCCATAAAAAAAATAAACTGCTTTTCAATAGGAAGATCTTTAGGAAACAAGAAGAGACTAATTGGTGATTCAGGTTGATGGTACCTGTTTTCCACAGATGTATCGCAGGTTATTTTGCTGTGAGTTTGTGGCATAATAGATATGATTTGTAAGCAATTCAACTTGATGAAATGAAAACAACTTAGGTATGCCAAATCTGGACAGCAGCCAGAAGGCTGCATAAGTGCTATTTTGGAAAAATCTTTCTTAGAAAGATCTGATTGCAGAGATTGCGTACTTCAACTTGCCATTCTGTTACACTTCAGTTGCAAGTTGAAAATTCAATGGATTTCATGTTGAATAAAATAAATTGCTTATATATTGGACTCCTTATAGTCAGGGTGTCGTAAGAAGTTATAATCATGCTATAAAGAATTTATTTCAAGCATTGAGCTCCATTAGAACAGTACCATTTTGTAAGAAAGTGAT
Source organism: Pterocles gutturalis (assembly GCF_000699245.1). NCBI lineage: Eukaryota > Metazoa > Chordata > Aves > Pterocliformes > Pteroclidae > Pterocles > Pterocles gutturalis. Next base: position 48,196 of record NW_010125396.1, read on the forward strand.
GGAAACTTACTTGCTGGTCACTAAATCCTTGTATTATCTGAAATAATCCAACAATGGGAGAGTTTGAACTATAGTAGAGAGTTCTACCTTCTACTTAATTGCTAAGCATGGTTTATTGTAGAACTTAAAAGTTATGAGATGACATACCAGTAGACACCTTTAGAATTATTAAAGTTACGACTCAACAAAAATATCCTTTAAGGCTATTTTGGAAAAAGACTATATTAACACTCCAAAATATATTAATTGAAAATATTTATTTCTGCATGGCTTTCACTTGTTTAAAAAATGGTTCTCATGCCCTCCCTTAGACAAGAATGTACTGTGTTCTGCAAAGCCAGAGTGAATACAGTAGCTGACATGTGATGCAAATCCACAGAAAATAAGATCTAAGCAGGGTAGCCTCTCATCCTTATCTCTGTAGCTTGTGCACTTGACATGGTAAGATTATGTGGAATTGTAGAGGTGTGATAGCTGGTTTAGAAAGCCGTGAAGAACAGGGTTTCTGTTCCAAAGAGCTTACAGTGACCATGGAAACACACAGGGTAAGGATCCTGAATGTTTGAACAGCACTGATTAGCACATACCACACCCATGGCCAGTAACTTCTGTCTGTATTTCTGTCTCACATTCTGTATCCTCTTATAGGAACGGATAGTTAAGTGTTGAACTGGATTTCTGTATCTGAAAAAGCATGACATGAGCACTGGGCAAAGTGTGATTTCTGGGTTAGTAAAAAACAGATCTGGAGTTTTTAAAAGCAGATATCTAGGTCCCTGTCAGGAGGGTCACAGTGAGCACAGTGAGGGTTAGTATCACGCTTTCATGTTGCAGCCCCTGCTGCAGTACCTGGCACAGTGTGACAGCTCTGCCTGTCCATCGTCCTTTCTGAAGATCTGGGCCCAGTTTAGTCACTCGGTTGAACCAAAGGAGGACACTGGACTTCAGTTATTTCATGACTACAAGCCATAATTTAAGAAACACACGAGCAAAGCTGAAGCACAGAATTGCCGAGCTATTTTCCTTTGAGCTGTTAAACCTACTGGCTGTAACACTCAGCCACACCCTCCACAGAAAGAAAAACCACATACTGCTGCTTTAAACTGAATACATAAGAAACCAGGAAGGTTTTTGAGAACTCCCGCAGTGTTTCTCTGCCTTTGCATCAGGCACTCATATAGAGCAAATGAACTTTCTTTTTCCTGAAGTGTTGAGATTGGCTAATCCTGTATTTTACAAACCAGCATATTGTCTGCTGTGGAATGGGGCCAGGAGCTTTAATCTTTACTGACAACTGTTCCCCCTCCCCTCTTTTTTTTTTTTTCCTAGGAGGACAACTGTTAGTTTTGTGGCATACTGCTGCTCCACCCAATGTCTGCAGACTTTTGACCTACTGAGTTGATAAACATTTAAAATGACTCAGGAGTGCTGCCAGTCTAAAGTCGCATTAGACGTCGTATCTCACTGGTACTGGAATACTGTGTGTGTGCGCGTGCCAAAGCAGCAGAAGTGCCCAGTCGGGAACAGTAAGAGGCACTTAAGTCCTGCTCTATCAAATTTGGAAGAACTGCAGAAACTTTTCGGAAGTGTTAATACCAGCTTTTAAAAGTATTAACTTCTCTCTCCTCCAAGACAACATACAAACCAAACAAATTCACAAGCTCTGACTTCAGGATTTCCAGTATTTCTTAAATGTGGCTCTCTTCAGGTTGACCCATTGCATCATTTGAGGCAGTTTTCATTCCTCTAAAGGGAAAAAAAAAAGGTCCTGTTATGACAAGCCAGTTTTCACTTGATCACCCCCTCATCCTCATAACTCCTACAGCTGGATTTGGGTGTATGGTTCTAAGCCTAGAGAAGCCTTTGAAGGATCCCAGTGACTTGCCCATAGAATTTAGCTTTTTCTTCTTCCTGTCGTAAAACTTTGCTCAGAAGAGTTATTCCAGTTGTATACCAAGTCTTTGACAGTCAACTGTGCTTTTTAAATCAATGTATTAAAAGGTGATCTTTCTCTCTGGTATCATTAGAAGCCACGGTGGTTTAATTGGTGTAACTAGGATATGTCTGGAGACTAAAGATCCTGTTTCAGTCAGGAAAGCCGGTCCTGATCTCTACCCCAAATGGTCTTGTTCCAGCATGTTTGAGGGTGTGTTTTCTTTATTTTCATCACTCCAGTTCTTTATTGTTTAAAACACTTTCCCTTTTGCTTCTTTGAGTTCTTCAGGAAAAAGATTACTTTAAGTACAAAGTTCAGTTGAAAAAGTAATAATATGATAGTAAATATATTTACTATATTTTTACAATTACAGACTATAGATCTGCAAAGAGTTGGTATTCATCTTTTTCTAGATTCAGCATTTGGCTGATTTGTGAAAGCGTGTCAGTGGAGTGTGTGCCTCAGAAGGCTGGAGATCGGTGTGTATCTCCATGCATAGGTATATATGCATACACAGATATCTTCTCAGAAGGGCTGTAACATTTGTTTTCATATATTAATGTCAGATTTAGCACAAATTTCCAGTCACTGTCATCTTTGTGTGAATCCATTTTTTAGATCTTGTTCCTTTTAAATAAAGGACAAAGGATGCAAAAAAGGCCCAAAATGTCTGCATGACTTAAAATTTTTATTTTACACTGAAACGTTTTGTACAAAATTATCCCCTCTTGTTTTGGAATTTTTTTAATATAATGTGTTCTTTTTTTATTATTTTATATTTCTTGGGTATAAAGTACTTGTTGATTTAGCACAGTGTGCTACTCTGTGCAGTAGGTAGTTACAAGCTGAAATAGATATGAATGAAACTGTTATAAAAACGGCAAGATAAAGAGACTTATTTGGTAGTATATTAGCATATGTTGTGGTGAGGTGTGCATACTTCGAAGGGAGGAGGCATTAAAATGTTTTCCTTTTGCCAAAGAAGAATTTTTTTCCTGCTGCAGCCTTCCTGGCATCTCTTCAATAAATGGAGTATCTTAAAAGCTTAAAAGAGTACCAAAAAGGCAGTTTTGAGGGTGGAAGTTTTAGGTTGTGCGTGTTACTTGTAAAAGCTTTGCTGGTTTTATTGGGTTGGTTTTAGAGAGTTGAATTAGCATTAAGAAATGTAGAACTTAATCCTTCAGGAATGTAAGTATCATCTACTGTTCAAGAATTGTGAAACTTTCTAAAATAAATCCCATTTATTAAATCTGCTTTGCAGTAGGGGAAAGAGCCATGTCCAAGCAGACTTTGTACTATTGGATTTCTGACTCTGTCTTTTCACTAATTTGTTTCAATGTTGGTATTCCCAACAGGCCTTCCCACCCAACAGGGTTTACTGCTGAAGCAGCAAAAACCTTCAGCTTTTTTCTTTTCCTGCAGTACTACACAGTTGACATGTAACTTGCCCATGTACAATTACACCTAGATCAGAAATGCATGTGCAAGTGTAGTACAGAATCCATTTTTTTTAATGGATAACGAGAGAACTATGGTAGTGTTACAAATATTAATTTTTGATACAATACTCTGATCAGGAATTTTCTGTATTATTTTTTGCTGTGGCTTCCTCTGTTTTTGAAGGAGATATTTTGTTGGAATTTTTTTGCCCTTTTTTAATAGCAATTTATAGATTTTTAAAACACAGTTTATTTCTGAATTCAGTCTATACGTATTATTTTGGAGTTAAATCTTTTGATCAGCTAAAAGCCATTGGCATTTGTTTTATTAGGAGTAAGAGTGGAGCTTGATTTTATTTTTAAGTTATTTCTTTTTCTTCTCATAATCTAATTATTTTTAATTGAGTTCATATCAACCTGTTTATTATTGTCTATGAGTGCAGTTCAGAAGAAATTGTCTGTTCTATAAGCAGGATGAATCTTAACTAACATTTTAATAGATGATATTTCAAGAATTTAATGTTCAATGGATAAATGACTTAAACACTCAACTGAAGCTGAAATGTCGTACCCTATTCTTAGAAAACAAGGAAGAGGAAAGACAATATATAGACTGAAAATGCAGCTTAAATTCATGTTTCTCTGATTTTTTTAAATTTTTAATACGAACAGTGTTTGCATTCATCTGTATCTTTGGGTGACACTGTTCTAGATTAAAATAACTCCATTCTCACTTGTCCAAATTTTTCTAAAGATTTTCTGCTGTAAGAGTATTTAATAACTAGCTCACATGAGAGCCAGTTATGCCAGTTGCAGGGGGGAGAGGGAGCTTGTTGCTGATTGAACTGTGCATCACTTGTTTTTCAATACAAGGTGTCACAATACTTGGACTACTCTTTGATGCGTTTATGTCTAGGTAACTTTTGATTGCTTACTCTTGTTCATCAGGTTAGTTCACAGTGAGATAAATTTTTCCTTGTACTGACAAAAATCTGGTTAGAGTAGTTGAAAAAAAATGTCCATTTTTAAAGGGTTTTTTTGTCATAAAAGTAGATCTTAACTCTTTGCTTAGGAAGCAGATGTTTCTGGGGTTTTTTCTAGGCATGAGAAAGAGGAGAGAAATGGGAGAAAGTAAGTCTTTAACCCGTTGATATTGCTACAAAATTTTTCAGTGTAAAGACTAACTCCTAATGTGATTAGGGAGCACAGGCATAATTTTTGTTTATCTTGTGATAACAGGCACCATTAATAAAATTGGGACCCCACTGCTTTTAGAAACTTTTTTTCTGCCACAAAGGAAACGGAGGAATCTCTGGCTTTGTTTAAAAATCCTGCTTGAGTGGTTTTACCGTGGACACTGTTACATTTGGAGCACTCTTCTTGGGAACCTTCCTGTTACTTCCCCGGAAGATCAGAAATACACATGTCCTTTCCTGTGCAAAGAACAAGGTCAAATATCAAGAAGTGTGTAGTTTTCTGTTTTGGCCTGATCCTTCTTTTGGGCTCTTACTGAAGTTGATTACAAACCTTCTGTTTACTTCGTTGCAATGAGGTTAAGATCCTAGACTGAGCAGAGTGGAGCTGTTTATTGCCAAGCTGGCTGAAATTCTTATATAGCGAATTCTGCTGAATCCCTTTTTCTGGCATGAAGGGAGGGTGAAACTGTTGTAATACCCATGTGGTAACAGTGTGTCAGGTTTTACTGACATCACAGCCAAGCTGAAGACTGGAGAGTGACAAACCTTTCGCTAGAGAGGATGACTTTGTTTTGAAGGCCACTGCAGCCCCATCAGAGTACCACTGATAACAGAAGAACTTTTGCCTTGATGTCAGTGGAGGATGGATCAAGTTTATATGATGTGAAAGAAGAATGTGTTTTACCATCTTTGTATTTCCTGCATATACTGGGACAATGACACTGAAGTCCATGCTTGCTGCTAGGCAGCCTCTCTATCTGCACCTGAACTTTTTGTAATTCTAAGATGCAACTATCTTTGCCTCTTACTTTCCTCTTGATAGTACTCACGTTGTTGCAAAGTGTTATAGTTAACTTGTGATGGAGGAGGCTGAGTAAATTGAATCCAGAGTTTTTATTACTTTTTGTATTACAGACCTATTTTGTAAGAGACCAAAGGTCTGGTGGAAAGAAATGGCAAGGTTCATGTGAAGTCTTCATCACATTTGCTTTTATGTGCCCTTCTTTGGATGACAGCTTGAACTTGGATTGCAACTGAGTTTGTTCTGTGTCTGTTGAAAGCAGATGTGTATTGCTTTTTTGCTCTGTATTAACCAAATGTCACTTAGTGTGAAGGTGAGCTTGCTAGATGTTTTATTTAAAGTTAGTGGTGCAATTCATTGTATGTGCTTGTTAATAAACTATATTTTTGGATAGAATTACAGTCCATTAAAGTTAACTGAATTCTTGCTGCTGGGGCTATTAAGCTATGTTAGGATGTAGCATTTAATTTACATTTTAGTTGATTTGCATGGTAATGAGCTAATAAGTCTCTTGTCCCAAGGCTGAAGAGGTGGGGTGAAGACACTTCTTAAAACACTACCAAGCCCAAAGCATTACTTCAGTTCACTTAATCGCTTTGTCTCAAACAATGTAGCTCACCAGATCTTGCATAATAGGAACAAACCCCATATGGAAACATTCATTTAGACCCTTCTATGGATTGATCAAAAGAAAAATATCTTTCAATAGGGCTATAGTACGTGTCACCCTGATAGTCCATAGATGTGGCTGTGGTTCATGGTTTTTTTTGCTAAGCAGCATTCAGCAGCTTTTTTCCTCTCATCTAACATATCATAGAAACAAGGTTGCCAAAAATAAGTAGAAATTAAGCATCTGTTTTTCCAGTTATTTCACTACTTGCTGTGCAGCATTTTGCTTCAGTCAAAGCTGCTACTCTGTATCTGTTGTGATGAGTTCTGAGTTGGATGCTGTGAGTTATTTTATGTGCATTGGGTGAGTACTAGCATGTCCATCCCTAAATGAGACCTGTGTTGGTCAAGGTGACTCCAAACGTCAGTTATAATGGATGCCTTGAAAGGTTTCGGTACCATTCGGGCTTCCCTGATGCTTGTTTGTTAGTAAGTTTACAATGACTTGCCTTTTCAGTATTTTACAAATGACAAAATAGATTTTCCTGCCCTTGCAATGGAGGTAACTTCTGTTTGCAAGGCAGCAGGAGGAGGATGCAAAGTCCCTTAATAAGCGAGATGGGGAGAGAACCCTTAACCTATAACTTTTACCAACCACTGCTGTGTCCCTTATGAATTTGAAAGAAACAAATGGGAGAGCTTAACATCCTTTTCCTTTGCAATTAAAAGTACTTGGCATAAATGCAAGCTAAGTGGAAACTTCGGTGGCTGAATAATGCTATTGTATGCAGGAAATGAGAGGAGCGAGATCTGGCGTGGAAAGGCAGTGGATGTTTTGCGACTTCTAAGCCAAGTTTGAGGGCAACTGCTATGTGGTGACATTTTGGGAACTTGAGAGCCGAATTGAACCACTGCGTCTGTGTCCCTCAACTTCAGGGATCGCTTAATATTACAGTAGAGCCCTCTCTACTCTGCACTGAAGAATCCTCCCGGTATTCCCTGTAGCTGGCTCAGGGGCCTGCGAGTGGCCATTTATAACTGTCAGATTTCTGTCTGCTACTTCAGCAAAAAAGACAGCAAGAGTTGACCGATTGCTTTCTTTATCTTTTGATATTTTAAATAATAAAACCCTCATAGCATGTTTTTTCAGCACCCATTATGCCCTTCAGCCATCTCCTGCTCCCAGGCAAAAGACCTTGACACATCTGTGAGACATCTTGAGTCTCAAGAAGGAAAGCAGTTCTGTTCTTGGAGGTGCTGGAGTGATTTGACTTTCTGATGATGCTTTCCAAGTGGCAATCAAGGACTAATTTCTCAAGTACCCTGATGTTCTTTTGTATGTTCGTGAGGAATGTAAATATTGACTGTCTCTTTCTGTCAAAGAAAGCTGTCAGTCTTGGATGCCTGCTCTGTTGCTGAACATGACTACAACTGTGGTACGAGGACCAGTGCCATCAAGGTGTTCTGCTGTCATTTTCTGTCAACATCATGAAGTTATGAGCTTTCTTCAGATCAATTGAGAAAGCTTTCTTGAAATGAAAAATGCAATACTGAGTTTGCTTATTGATTGGTGCTACGAATGCTCTCTGAGTGCACTATTATAACAACAAATCAAGCTATTCTAGTAAGAAAGCAAAAAATGCATTGTGAAATTCCATTCTGGTGCAGGTGAGGTCCAGTGGAAAGCTAACGTTTGGTTTAAGAAGGAGAAACAGCTATGGCACATAATTAATGACAAAATAGAGATATGGTCCAAAGCTGCCGATGACATTGCTTAGATCATATGAAAAAATATGTTTAAAAAGATAATCAATGTTCTTTCTACAGCCAAGTATTAACTAGCGGTGGTATCAAATATGCCCCGTTCTGCTTTTGTTGATCCACCTTCTGGCTCCTATAATTCTGCACTTGTAGCTATTATATCAATCTGATTAGGCTTCCTTTATACTTTAGAGTTCTAACAATTGACTCTTGTTGTTAAAGCAATTACATAAATCAAGCTGAATATTCTTGGGTCAGTTTGAGATAACTGTGATTGCTTCGCTGGCACAGAAGTTTTGAAGCAGTCTGAGCATGGGCTTGAATTTGGCTGCCTTTGCTTTTGCCTTGTCTCTGTTGGCTCTCTAATTTCATTTTGCAGAAATCCAAATCAATGTAGATAATACACAAAGAGGAGAATTACCAAGAAAAACAGCTTTAACTTTCTTCAGATGAGCCTAGCTTGGAATAGGTCTGGCAAGGTCTCCTATGCGCATTCTAGGTAAGTGTTCCTTTTAAAGAAGGATGAAAAACAGTGAGTTGTTCAGGCAGTGGAGAACCCCATGTGTAAAAGAACCAAGATTAATTATTCTGTATATTCACACCTTACTGTTCTGTATCCTTGTTTCTATAAAAAACTGAGTAACTGCCACAATAGGGAGATAATTTGTATTTTACATCTTTGTTAAAATTAAAATCGATTTAATACTTTACTGATACACTTACTGCTCTCACAGTTCAATACCTCTTTTATTTTTCTCCCTGTATAGTTGCAAATAACAGTCCTTCTTGTCCTTCTCAGTCCTCAGTCCTGACTAGGAAATGACACTCCATTCTCCAGTCAGTATACAAACTCTTGTTGTGGTCCCATTTTCACCAGTATTAATGCAGTGTGTTACCTGCACAGTGGCACAGGTCTGTTCTTCATCAGGCAAAAGCACATTTCTGTAAAATTATCTAGATCACACATATGCATTCTCTTCTGGCTGTAGGTGAACAGAGGATAACTAACCTAAATTAATGGATTCATTTATATTAAATCAGTACTTGGTATCAGATTTTTTGATCTAGCAGTATCTAGTCCTGGCTCTAAAGCCTCCATTATGAAGCATGGGGGCTCAAATTTCTCCAGCAGCTCTATCTAAACTGTAGCCAAACTTGTGTCTGATTCCTGTAAGGATACTTGGGAGACAGTTTGAATTGAAAACCTCTCTTTAATTATATCCTTTTTCCCTCCTCCCTCAAGGAAGCTCAAATGGTGCAGGAGCTGATACCTACCAGCTAGAAATTTCTTTCCAGGTCAGTGCTGAGCCCCTTCCCCTCCCTGCCCTGGTGGGGGGCACACTGTCTGACATCCCTGCCTGACTCCCTGCTCTCTGCCCCAAGCTGCAAAGATTAAAAATATTGATTCCAGCCCATCTCATTGAAGTATTATCATGAGGTGTTCACAGACATGCTGGGACTAGTCCTTACTTACAGGAACATTTATCCAGGGGGATCTAGGGTGTTATGTAGCAAGAAGCTGCAAGAGGGAGCATGAATTTGCTGTTTTCATTTACAGCCTGAGACCTTGCTGTGGCTTTAGCTATTCTTGATTAATTTCATATGTGGGTGCTCCTATTCCAGAATAAAAGTGCCTTGTTATGAAATAATTTAATTGTTTAATTTCATTTGGGAATAAGTACATACACACACCTGGTGTTTAAATCAGGGATAACTTATTTCTTGATTAATTTACACCCTGCTCTGTTCTGCATCAGATTTCATATGTAGCTAAATCATTGTATTCATTTAAAAAGAACTGATTTATTGTTTAAAATTGTTTTTTTTGGGGAGTACCTGCTTGGAAAATGAAAATTCTGCTTGCAAGGATAAGATTGGAGGGGGTGGGAGGAGAAAGTAAAAATTCTGAAAACAATTGGTTTGTAAACACTGCATTGGAAAATGCTATCTGTCAGATCTTATTCTCCTGTTGTATTCTGAAACATGTCTTTTGACACTTCAAAAAATTATTTTGATATAATATTTCTAATTGAGAAATATAGCTTTGAAACATGGTTTGGAATATTTAAGTTGTCTGCAGTGAAAATGTCTTTTATGTCTCCACCATCACATTTTCTGATGAAAACACAGCTGGCAAACTGACTTGGCTCTGCCCAGGTGTCCAGGTAAGAAGCTGCTCTCAGAACTCCCTCTCTTACGCAGCCCTCCTTGCTGGATGTGGTTTGAGTTCCCTGGACACAACCCAAGGCTGCCGTGGGGTCTCAGCGAGGTGCTGTTACCTCTGTGTCCCTTGGGAGCACCGTTGAGATGTTTTCCTCTCTGACCTTGTCTTCCTTCTCTGGCTCTGAAATGCAGAGTGTCGTCAGGCCTGTTGAGTGGCATGGTGGTGACAGTAATGTGTTCCCCCGTGTTGTCTGTTTCCCAGGGTGACTTACTGCTCTGGTGCAATGCTTTAGTTTAAAGGCTGCAGCTTTTTAGCTGCATGGATCTGGCTGCCAGGGGGGTCTCGCCTTCAAAGGAAGGATGTGCACTTCTACAGTGCGGCATCTGCACCATGAATGCATAAGCACTGGGAAGAGCTTTCCCGGAGATGTATTACTAAGCTCTTTAAGATTTAATACTCTCTTGAACTTCAAACCAGTGTAAGGGAAGGCTTAAGCAGCTTAGTGGGTTAAAATGATCCATGACTGTGTCCTTCAGACAGTTAAAGACCCTGCAGCAACCCAGGCGGGCCACCTGTTCCTCTCCCAGACAAACAGGTTACCCTCCTGACCTTTATTTTGCCACCCTTCAGTTTTGCCTGGCCGGGCTCCATGTGTGGAGTGATTGTTCTGAAGTTTGTCATTGTTTAAAATGCCACTTGCCAGAGTTTAATGTGCACAGCTGCAACCTGAGCCGTCGCCGTGTGTTAATAAGACTAAAACCGTTGGACTGGCACCAAAAGATCTGCTTGCACTTGGCATGTCATAAATTAACATCATTCTTACCTGCCAGGGATGATTCACCGCTGGCTCCGAGTGTATTTAAACTTCAGAGGATGCCAACAAACTGGGCGGTGGTTTGACCTGCCACGTGGCCCGAGACTGCTGCTTTTCTCTCTGCCTCCACCTCCCCTCTGTTGCAGCGTGTCGGGAAACAGAAGCTCTTTATGGCGTTATGAGAGCATGTGTTTGTGTGCCGTCCTGCCCCCAGCTGCCAAAGGGCTGGCCTGTTTGCGGGAAGATCCTCACTGCCTTTCAAATTCCTAACTGGTTTGTTACTGCTGGTTTTGGGGAGTGGTTCTGGGGGTTAATGCTTGACTAGACCGTAGCCTGTCATTGCAGCTGCTTCAGGAGGTTTTCTTCCAACAAATCCTGCTTACCCTGGGCAGGCAGAGCTGTGACAGCCTCTTAGCATCCCAGAGACTGCATCTAAATTTCACGTTAGAGGAGTACACGTCACCAACTAACAGCCCACAGCAGGTGGGTTCCGCTGGTGCCCGTGGAAAGGGGATGCCCCCATGGAAATGATGGAGATCGTGTTGCAGGTTATATGCCAGAGGTTGAACGTGCTCCTCGCAGCCCAGACTCTTGGGCTCCGGCGTCACAGCCACTGCCCAGCCATGGGTCTGTCCTGAGGGACTTGCTGAGAGGGGAGCAGTGCTGCTCTCGTGTTTATTCACTTGCTTCCCTTCCGTGTCCAGGGAACCGCAGGGTCAGAGGCTGTGGTGCTGCTCTGGGAGTGGTAATGGCCCCCCTGGGCTGTTGCAGGGCAGAGAAAAATAGAAGAAAAGAAGGGCTGGGAGACATTTTTGCCCTTCCTCATTTAAGTCTATAGATAGGGGGAGAAGGTGGGTGTCTCTGGTGGACTGGGGAGGTATTCGTGTATCTCCTAATAGACCAGGCCTTTCTATAATGACTCGACATTTGTCTCCTCACGCTTTTCCCTCAGGGCTAATGTGTTCCTCATAAAATAATGACAAGGCATAATGTGCTCCTTTGCTTTCCGTGGTGTCTGCGTTGCCTATTTACCTTGGCTCATCCAAATCATTTGTTAAATACTAAGTTTGCATAAGCAATCCTGGGTGGACTTTGGACCCTTGCAGACTGTAGACATCAGGAGGGATCAAAACAGGCCCCATATCTGTCTGGGATGCGTTTGAATCGGATGGAAATCCAAAGCATTGTACGGAACAGGGCGTAACCACGATTTGGTTAGGGGTAATTATGGTAGGCAATGCCAACAGCAGGCTGCAGCCCTTCTCGTGTTCCCCACCACAATTGCACACAGGCTGGCAATTTAACCCTGATGTAACTATTTCATTATAGTCATCACAGTATCCGCTACCTTTTGTTTTCTTTTCCAGCAGGGGGGAAAAAAAATATCACAAATGGTTCACTATGTATAGGCAAGAAATAAGGAATGTTGCAAAGGGATCATTCAGCAGAACAGACAGGAGACCTGACCCTGCGGCCCCGGCTTACCTAACAGCACGATTCAGACCGCAGCATGTGCAGCTCCCGCATCAGCACCGCTGAAGCACGCTCAGAGCAGGAGCAGAGGTTAGTGTCTAGGACAAGGACTGCATCTCTCATCAGCTTGCAGACACGTGGTGGTTGCTGCCCGAGCTGTATAAAGGCTTACACTGTCTATATTTTATTTTGTGGGTAGTGCAGGTTGTTGGGTTTTATTATTTTCTCTTTATGCAAGGCTAACATGGAGCGTAGAGCTGGTTGCTGGGCAGTGGGGATTGCAGTTGGTAATAAAGGTCTGTTTTCTCACTTTCTCTATTTTTGTCTCTGGGCAGGATGAGGCACATCAGGGGAAAATCTGACTTGAAACAGAAGCTCAATTTTAAGTTGGAGTTAGTCCTGCCGAGAGAGAGGTTTGCTTACACCACAGCTGTCCGTCATCTCAAGGCACACTGCTGTGACTACTTATGCCATGGCAGCCCTTGGGGTTCATTCAGTGCCACTTCTCTCCTGGACAGTAGGTCTGAAGCAGGGAACAGTATGACACCAAACCCAGATCCCCTCATTAGTCTGCAAAGTGGTGTTTTGATGCCTGCGGCAGGATGTCTGCCTGCTTGTTCCCCAGGTCCCACAGGTCTTGTGAACGTACAGAGAAGGTGACATATATCCTCCTGTAATGAGGGAGTGGTCTTTATCTGGCATTGGATCCAGGACTCCTAGGTCTTACACCTTTTTTTCGTGTTTCAGGCACCTACTGAAATTCTGTGTATTCTTTCAGGACAGAGATGTCTCTGTGCATGAGACCCCGCTGGTGGCCTGTTATTTCCAGAAGGATTTTTTTCTTGCAAGGAGAATTTTGCAATTACCAAGTGAAAACTGCTCTTTGGAAGAACTCTGGTTTTGGTACAAACCTCTGAATCTCTCCAGGTGAGTCTGTTTTCAACAAGGTCACCGGATATCCCTGCATCTGCTCAGATGAGGAGATGAGTGAATCCAGCTGAGCTGCATTTTGTCTGTGCCCTCTCTAAAATGAACTGCAGAGCTGATAAATTTTTTACCCCTTGCCCTTGCTAGCTCTGTGAATGACATCTTCTTCCAAAGCTCAAGTGAAAAGTGCGACGCTGCCACCGCACCATTGCAAGTGTCAGCTGAGAGACAGGCTGCAACAAGCCTACCGGAGTTGCTGCCCAGTCTGGGAGGGGGGATTCCAGCCACGGCATTCCATGGACAGAACAGGGATGGTTTTTTTTTCTCCTTGTAACTTCAATTTGAGGTGAGGGAGAATCAGTGCTTAGCGCTGCTGGAGGTGGGAGAAGGGCTTGTCCCCTCTGAATTGTCAGTAGATGTTGCAGCAAGAGTCTGTAGCTGGTATTATTGGATTTTGGTTTTTTTGCTGGTATAAAGAAGATCAGAATCTGGCCTAGGGTGAGGGTGTTTGTGCTTTGGCAGTGGGTGTGAAAGGAGAAACTCCAGAGGGTTGGGCGGCAACTTGCTAGTTCTGTTCTCTTCCGTAGATGGCCTTCCGGAGACACGCTGGGTGAGTGGAAAATGTAATGAAATTCCCAGAGCCTCCTGGTGCACTACCAAGGTATTCTTGCCAGCTTTCCAGCCTGAGATGTTGGTGCAGCTGTAGGGGCCAGGTCTGCAGATAGAGCTGATTGCAGATTAACCCCCCACCATAACAGGAGGATTACTGAGAGAGATGTTTTCTTCACCTGTGAAGTAGCACAGACTGTAGCCACAGTTGCCGTTGGGGTAAAATTAGCTGAATAAAGGGCTCGCAGTAGATCAAGCTCTTTTCAAACTGCCTTTCATTTTTTTGAAAGCTCATTTGTTTATTCTGGTTCTCAGACTGAGCAGTACAAACAGCAGTAAAAATGTGATGCATCCCAAATTCTAGCTGTGAGGATGGGTTTCATGACCACTGCAGTCTGCACAAGGTCTTTTAGATCCAAACCATCTGTAGGGCTCAGAGTATGCAAACTATTCATGTTGTCTTAAAGATTTACTAGGGAGCGGGGCCCTAATGTGCCAGAAGCTGTAAGAAAGCAGAGACCTGTGCCACTGACAGTCCTGAGGGTCTTGTTTTAAGCTGCTATTGAATAGATTGATCATTGTCCTGCAGCACTTAGTGGTGGAGAAAAAAGCAGGAAGAGGGTTTAACAAGTGTCTCATATGGTTTGTGTTGTCTCTGCTATGCTGAACCTTTCTTTCTGCTCCCACAGCAGGGTTTTCTTTGCCTCTGTTTCCTTTGTGCAGATGGTAGCAATAGGTTTCATTTCCCCCCCCAGCCATCAAATTAACAGCCTTGGCGAGCTTTCATTTGCTGGCTAGTTTTGGGTGGTGCTGGAGGATTGCTCCACTCAGTACATTTCCAAGACTGGCTTTTTAACCCAAGCTCTATAAAAACAAACTTTTTTTGTTGTTGTTTATTTGCTTGAGAGAAGGGACCTTGGGAAAGCAGATAGGAAATTTGCGCTGACTGTATTTTGTCTGCTGGAGGAGTTGGCTTTGAGTTGCATTAGAATAGCAGATTGGCTTGCACAAATGTCCCACAAGCAATGGGCTGAATTGGGAAAAGCTGGTGGGCAGAGGTACTGGAAACAGTCTTCTGCTGTGTTAAAGCATCCACAGGAGGGAAACAATCTTCTGCTGTGTTAAAGCATCCACAGGAGGGACTAATGAAAACTCTGGCCTTATAGCTCCAAACTCCGCAGCAAAGCTTTCCGATCCACTCAGTTGCACAGATCAGCTTCAGAATTCAATATCCTAAGCTTGTGAATTTGCAACATGATTTTCTCTTCTTTCCCCAACCACAGTAATCCAATTCAATATCAAAGAGCAATTGTAGAATGCCAACCCCTTGCCATTCTCCAGCTGCACTAGTAGCAATATTTAGCTTGCAGAGAAATTAGTGGTCTCAACTGCTCCATTGATACAGATGCTGATGCAAGTGGATTCTAACCAGAAACAGGTGAAGAATTACCATTTTTGTTCTATAAATGTAACAACTCAACCCAAAGGAAGAGATGGGCACTAGGTTTCCTAAGCCTTTACAGAAAGCCTGTGAGAGGGACACAAATTGAGCCAAGTGCTCCTGAGTCCAGCTCCTAGTGCCTTTATGATTCTGTGTTTATATTTGTATTTCTGTATATATATATAAAAATATATACAATATTTTACATATATATATTGTGTGTCTATATGTACAGTATAGAAAGTTTATATACTAAGGGAAATTAGCACAAATTTCAAGTTCTTTCATTACCTGCCTGCATGCTTTTCTAACTCAAAGCTCTGCTCTTGGCACCTTTCTGTAGTACACCAGCCTGTGTGGGCACATCTAGACTGGCAGCTTTATGCATGCTTGGTGCATCTTCACCTTTTGGTATCTCCTTTGTGGCAGAAACCTGTAACTGTAGGACCCAGGCTTGTGGCTGTCTCCTCTATCTTGAGGATGTAGTCTGAAATACTCGTCAGGTGTTTAATTTAAATTTGGTTCTACTTGAAAAAGAACCTGTATGTCCAACGTACTGCCATGCCAGGAACAACAAAAGATACAGAGCCGCTGCTCAGCCTTGCGTTTGTTTCTCACATGTGTTCCAGGACTGCTCTCCTCAAACCTTCTCACTGGTGGTTTTCATCTGTTGCTAGAGCCGTCTGTCTCTGAAGGAAGGACCAGCTCTGCCATTTGAACAATCCTCCTCCATCTGCTGCTACTGCTCCTATTACTGTAGCTCCGTGTGAAGTGACAGCTCGGTGACGCCAGGCTTGCAGACACTTCATCGGTCTATCTGTCATTGCTTGTGTGTTTCCAATAACCCGTGCTAGGTGAGGTCATCGCAAGCTGCCATTTCAGTGCTGGGCTTCAATGGTTTAAGTTTGTTAGGAATAAGACCACTGCCATCGGCAATTAGGCCAGCCACGGTAAAAATTCACTTGGGCGTTCAGACAAGCTATCCTTGGGGAAACAGCAAACTGCTGTTGGAGTGAGTTAGCTCCCAAACGTGGTCTTTACAAGCCTGCTCTCACCATGAGGGACAAGGCCAGGGACAAAAACTAGTCAGATCTATTCCATAATTCCAGTTCTCTGTAATCTAAACCTATTCTCTAGGTTTAATTCTCATCTCCAGATAGACTTTTATTTCAGTGGAAGCTATAGTCTGCACAGCTGGCCTTGGATTTCCTGGGGAGGGGTAAGCAAAAAATGAGTCAGAGATGCTTCTGAAGTTTTCTATCGTTGTCAATGTGCAATACTAAGGGTAAAACCAGGCCTCTTGTAGAGCATCACAGAAGCCAGAAGGTCCCCTTTGCTGTGTGGGGTTTTATTGAGATGGATATGGACTGCACAGCCTGGAACACAAGTTGTTTGTTTTAATATACAAATTAAAAATATAACCATGTTTATTTGCATCAGTTGAGGGGTCTTTTTCTCACAGCTGCTTGAAAAGTGAGCTCTAGCTGCCAAGTAAAATAAGGTTTAATGTTACAACGTGCTGTTGAAGGGCAGAGCTGGTAATTACTCTTTAGGCACCAAGACGCCAGTAGGTACAATATATAGAAATCCATGTGAAGCGCAGAACTTGGCCGTGGCTTGTGGCAGCGATGGGACTGAGCTGCAGGAGGATGTTGCACAGTGGCAGCCACCTACAGCGAGTAACCCCCGTGATGTGTAGGTGAGGAAGCCGTGTCCTCGGGGAGGCTTGGAGGAGCAATTCTCTCTTGCCATGCGCCAGCTGCCAACCTGTGTCTGGCATTCCCATTATGGAAAGCTAGTCGGGAGGTGGCTAGAATCCCTGGTTTCCTTTTAGTCCTTTCTTGTCAGGCTTTGTGCTCTGGCGAACACTGGAAAACACGCTTGTTATGTTGGGCAGTGGTTTGTGCCTAAAAATTGATGAGGAGAAAGCTCCTCTTCCCAGGTCTGCTTTCTCCTTTGGCTGTGTGGACGTGGACAGTCTCTGTGAGGTCTGCGTGGGCTGGGAGCTGGGGACCGCTCTTTGCCTGTGAGGTACCCACAAGCCTGCAGGGAGGACAGTTGTCAGACGGGGATCTGGTTTTTTTTCATCTCTGTTCCCTGGCGATGAAGCAGTTTGTGGGGCAGTGATGGCTGGTGTGGTCTCAGCTGTGTTTCATCTGACTCATCTGGTGCAGTGGAATAAATGACCAGGATCTCAATGTTGTTTTACTGTGGCTGGATCTGAAAGCCCAAATATCAGTGCAAACACTGTGGTGCTAGGTACCATATTTATTTACGAACAGAGACTTCCTCTGCCTTTGGGGAATAAACGCAAGAAAGAAAGAGCAGGCAAGGCAGAGGAGGCTCAGAGAGGCTGGACTTTTTGATAGCTCCGTGCAGGGGGCAGAAGTTCAAGTCAGATCTTTTGGTACCTACCAGAACGACTGTCTGTTGTCTTGTTAATAAGAGGAAATGTGGAGGAGTCTGACTGACAGCCCAAATCAGATGGAGACAGTGTCCTCTGAAACTGCCAGAGGGTCTCCAGCTGGTTGTATTGACTGGACCGAATGAGAAACGTTGCCTGCAGAGCAGCTGGCAGTTATTACCTGCATCTTGTAGCACGACAAGGCGTATGTCTGCTCTGTGTTGGTGCAGCCAGAAGCCTTCCGTTGCTGGCCCTCCTGGGCTCGAGATTGCTTTGTGACCAGAATTTAACAAGGGTAGTTTACAATGGCTTTGACACCATTTGGGTAGATGAAGCTGGCTCAGAAAGCATCCACCCACTTGCTAAACAGTGCCTCAGGCTCTGAACACATTAAACTGTTGCTCTGCTGCCTACATGCAGTTTTCCAGGTGGAGTTTGTTTTTTTGGTATTATCCATCCCCCTTGATGGCTTGTGAGCTCTGACTCCACCTCCCATCTCTCCTGTCTATAATTTGTATTATAATTTTTGGGAGCCTGCTTGTTGTGAAGTCTTGCACAGACAAAGAACGGTTTTCGTTTCAGAAAGTGTCTCTGCCCTTTCAGTTGGTCAGTGAGACAAAAACCAGGAGCAAGACTTGAACGAAAAACCAAAGGATGCTATACATATTTGTTGGAAAACTCTGAGCCCAGTTAAGCACTTACCTCACTTACAGGGATACTAAGATGGTCAGGTTTATTGCAAATTCTGTCTCTAAGGATTGGTGATGTGGTTCTGGATTTGACTTACTGGAATTGCAGAGACAAATTCTGGAGAAACCTTGATTTAAGTTCAGTTTGATGCGCTGGAGATTCCATTTCTGAGTCAAGCTTTCAAAAAAAAAAAACCCCAACAATCATCCCACCAAATACTACTTTCTTTTTTTAACCAGAAGCATATAATCTTCCTTGGAACTCTTCTTAGGTGCCAGAAGGGCATAGAGTTGGATATTGTGAGCTAGCACAATTGGTGGCGGGGATCATGCTTTTTTAGACTTTAACGCAGATCAACGTTGAAATTTTCAGCGAGCAAAGAACTAACAGCTGTCTGCCATACTGCCACAGTTGGCTGGGAAATGGCCCAAACACAGAAAAGTTATTTTTAAAAAAGGAAAAAAAAAGTGAGAGGGAAAAAAGAAGCTGTCTTCAAGTATGTTTGAAATAATGAAAAGAATTGATGGGCAAAGCGATTAAGAGATCTTTGAGGATGAAAAGCCTTGATTCAGTTTTGCCAATGGAACAAAACTTTTCATCTGTTCTTATGTGGACCTTAAAGTAGGGCAGAAGGATGTAGTTTTTAAATTATTTCATTTCAAAATTTACTTCGGGCAGGGGGAAAGGGTTCTTTCTGTTTGTTCTTGCTCTTGTTATTCAGTGTCCTTAACACAAAAGGCCAGCCTGGCTCTGAAATGAAGAGCAGGGTCGTTCTATGAACTGGGGGTTCATTAGTCTCCTTTTGATATGACAGAGCAGTAAGGGACCCTTTTATTTTTTTTTTCCCCCTTTCTAGTAAGGTCTCTGTTCTTAAATCAAGACATCTTCCCTCATCATGCTGCAGAGGCTGAATCTTTTTCAGAGATTTCCTAAGTGGGCTGCACCAATAACGCTAATCTTGTGCAGACAGAGCACACAGTCAAAAGTCAGATGCATAAGGAAGCCAAAACCAAAGGTTTTCAATGTTCCATGTCCCAGCTTTGTGTTTATTTGGAGCTGGATGCCTCCCAGCAGGGTAAATCTGTGTTTGCTTTCCCTGGTAGCTTCTTGCCAGCAGGACCATAGAGCAAGCATTGCCTTGGGAAGGTGTGATAAGGGAGGCTCAGGAGTGCAAATTGCTGGATTACAGCACTGCTAGCTCAGGAGCGATGTGCCCTTTCTTGGGGAAGGGGTGATGGGAGTAGCAACAGAAGAAGGTGAAGGGATTGAGAGCAAAGAACAAGAGATTGGGGAGGAGAGGACAAAACTCAGGAATGTCCTTGTCTTTGGGTTTCTACAGGGGACAGTGGAAGAGCTCCCTCTTCCTGTTTCAGCCTGCCCTAACCAGTGCAGAAAAAGAGCCTTCCGTGCAGGCTGGAGCGTCTCAGAGGTCCCAGCATCCACAAGGCAGTGCATTTCTTTCAGCGTGGCTTTGCACACTGGAGAATCCACAGGACAGCATGGATTTGCTCTATAGGTTCCCTGGACCAGCTCTGCTGCATTGTACCCTGCCATTAAAGGGTTAGTTTTCAGAGCATTCATGGCTGAGCTGCAGGTTTGTTGGGTTTAATGAGACATCACCTCCATGGTGGAAGCTGTGTGTTGCTCCTGTCTTGTTGCAAAAGAATTGTTGACAGCAGAGAGGTTACGTGTTTCGGTTGCTATTGCAGATCCTTTCTTGAGTAGGCATCTGGTGGCAGAGCAGACCAGGTGCTTCCTGTGGCCTGGAGCTCGTGTACTGCTGGCGTGTGGTTTCCTGATCCGTCCTAACGCGGGTCAGATGGTAGGTGTGCTCTCACCTAGTGGGTAAGGGCATTTGTGATACGCTGGTTCAAAGCCTGTTCTCGCCTCTAAAACTTAATTAGAACAAGGTGTGTTTTGTCACCACGTGTGCAGCAGAGATGGCAACTCCCGTTTATGCTGTTATGGGAACCACATCCGTGTGCTACACAAACTCCGTCATGCTCTAGTGGCGTACCAATAGCAATAGTGGAAACCTGAAAACAACATCAGCAAAGGCTAAAAACTGTATTTTCCCATGACAGAGCAACATTGTCAGTTGCAGGCAGGAAAAGTTTTGCAGGTAAAAATTTCTAGTGAGATGTGGACTGCAAAGTGAATTAATCTGCTTTCTTCTTTGACCTGTTTCTAGATAAGCACTTTTTGTCTGTTCCTAGCACTCCTATGTCCGTATCAGTGGCAGGACTGAAATGTCACCCTTGATAGAAGCCTGGTGTAAAATTTTGTAATCACAACCCATTTTGTAAGCAATATAATGGGTGAAAAAATTACCTCCTATGGGATGGTGATCTCCACCCTCTTGGACTTGAAAGCAGGCATGCATTGATTTACTGCATACATTAATTTACTGCATAATTTTTACACTGCTCTAAAATCATCATAAGGATGTGTCATTTCAGCATATTATCAATTCTAATACAGCTGTGAGCCGCAAAAAAATATGACAGTCCTCGTGCCTGCCTTTGGGGTTGAGGGGTAGAGATTAGATTGTCCATGTATTATGTTCTGACAGCAGCTCCTCAACTGCTATTCACGTAAATAGTTATTTTTAGGAAGATCATATATTTCCCAGTAATTGTTTTAAATGCCTCAAAGAGCTCACTGATATAAAGCCTGTGATTTATGGGTTCCCGCTACTTTTTAATAGCTGAACTTAAATCCTGGATTCACTGAAGCCATTTGGAAAATTGGGATTATTCCAAGCTGGAGCAAAGGGAGGGAGACTGGTATTTGGCCAAGATCAGCAGTGATTCATTCCCACATTCACGCTCAGCATCCAGTGAAGGGCAGAAGCTGGGAATGCTGTAAGGAGAGCTCGCAAAAGATTATCATGTTGAAGGTGAATCTGCCCTACTCACTCCCTCTGCTGCTAGATAAGGTCTCTCGAATGAGAAGGACCAAGTTCTGTCATGTTTTCTTTCATCTCCTCTAAAAGCTGATTTATTCATAGAAGCCTCAAGCCAACTAAACTCGCCTCCTGCCTGTGAGGCAGAGGGAGAACGGAATATTGCCTGTCCCGAAGACCCCGTAGGGGTGAAGGACTAGAGAGCACCTCGGGATAAATATACTTTGGAAATCCCTTACAAAGAGATGTTTTAGTGACTGCTTGGAATGAAGCAATGTCTGTATCAGGTTAGCCCAGCAGGCTCTGGCAGTGTGAAAAGGAGCCCAGAGGGACCTGTAGAGGGACAGGGTGGACCCAGGACTCGCTGCTGGCACATTCTGTCACGCGCCAGTGGTATTTGGCCCCTGGACACCCTGAGTGAGAGGTGATCGCAGGATAAATTAGATCGGTGATAGTCTAATTGCAATTAGGTGATAAATCTTGAAGTAATCTAAAAAGTGGAAACTTGCTGTGGTCTAAGATTTACTCAGTTTTGTTTAGCCTGAGGACATTTATGCTTTCAGTGCCTGCAGTAGGGGTCAGACTCCATCTCCTAGGACAAACCGCTAGATAAATAGTTGCTAATACATGGGTGTGAGGCATGAAAGGGGCTGTCTGTCCATCCAGGAGCCCGTCCTTGCTCTGTCCCACCCTTGCCTTTGCAGCTCACAGGGGCTGTGCTGCAGCTGCACGTCCAGTAGCCACGGCTGTGCTTATGGGGAGAGCAAAGCTTTTAGAGCAGGGCAGCTGAAATGCTTCTTAGTTGTGAGCCCCTTGGGAACTGTCTTTCCTCAGAGAGATCTGTCATCCTTGTCCTCGGGCCAGCTGACAGCCGAGTAAAATTTCTCATCATGTTTCAGTTCTCCCAGCCCTGGGAGAGAAGCACAGAGAGAGGGTAAAGTAAATGGAGCCAAGTATCCCAGCATGGTTCAGTCCCAGAAGAAAGAAAAGGACTTTTTTTTTTCTCTTTTGCGTAGCAGGGGCACAGCCAAAACAGTGTTTTCTTCTTTTCCTGACGTGATCATCCCTGTTGCGTATTGTTGAAATATAATAATTCTGAGAGCACTGCTGCCATGATCCAGAGGCAGAAATAAGCAAATTTATATTTGTGGATAAGAGGCAGTAATAAACCCCTGAATTTCCAAACACATAGCGGAGCATTGACTTCTGAATACCAGAAATTCTAAGCCTTTACCTTGCTAATTCATGTGGCATTTGGAGGGGCTGTGGATTTTTATTTCATCCTGGTATTTGCAGTATTTCCTGCCATTAGTATAGGAAAACCCTTGTGTGGTAAATGCTGGCCTTTTCCTCCGTTGGTGGCAGCCACTGAGACTTGGGTTCATGAAAGGCAAACCATCCATTTCAATGCTGAAGGATCTCAGAGGTACCTGGGAAGGAAAAACCTCATCGGGGTTGAATAAGGATTTTGGTGCTGTGACTGGCTGCCAGGTGAATGGCTCTGAGCAGAATAAATTTGGTCTTGAGATCCAAGAGTCGAGGGCTTAGAATTCATTGGGTGGTTTCAAAAGCTGTAGATTGGAAATACTGTTGATAGTAATTTTATCACAGCCCCTTAAAAGTAATCTGTGTATAAAGGTTTCAGGTACAAGCGTTGGCCCCGAGTCAGTAAGCCAGCCTTCAGAAGTTGCCCTTTTTATTGCAGATTAAACTGTAGATTGGGCTGTTTAGATTTGTAATGGAAAAATATCAGCCAACGTACTTTCCTCCCCTCCACCCTCTATCATCAGGGCATATATCAAGTTGCACTATCTGGCAGGGAGTTCCAAATGTTATTTGAGAAGAGGGAGGAATGCGAGCGATGTCAGCAGAAAACAGCTGAGTAGCGGTTAAATTTCTTTGGCCTGAACCTGCTCCAGAGGGAAAAAGAAACGCAACAACTGGACTTGTTTCATTTCACCCCAGTACAAAACCATCCTTTGGAAACAGATGATGTTTGTGAGCAACTTCTTGACAGAAGCTGTGGTTTTGGGATGCTGCAAGGTGGACGAATCCTGCTCTGCTGTGGATGTGGCAGCTCGAGCTCAACGGGGCCAGCACTGGCTGTGATCCCTCCTGGGGCACTGGCTGTGACTGTTCCCTTATGGAGCCCGTTACTTTAGAGGGACAGCTTTAGCTTCCATCTCCATGGCCTGTTAAACTTTTTATCTACATTGGCTTTAAAGATAAAAGCCTTAAGAGCTGGCTCAAGTGAACTTGGCCAGTGCTGCAAAAGAGCAGTGGAGGTGCGTGCAAGGATACTGTCAGCTGAGAAGCTGGACGGAGTTAAATGGTACCCTTAATCCCCTCGACACTGGCAGAATCAAGTTAAAAGGTCTTGGGGTATTGGGGTGAAGGCTTTGCACGTGTAGGTGCTGGTTCATTTAAGGGCAACGCTGTCTGTGCAGTGAAGGAGCTCTCTTCTCTGCTGGTGTTGGCTTTACTGCTGAGGGAAGAAGTCACTTCTGCAGCGTCTTGCGTCACAAGTGTTGAAATTTTGTTCCATGGAGCCTTTTAAAATAAACAACAATGGAGGCAGAGGATGGCTAGAAACAGAATGGTTGAACAGGAGAGGAAAACTAAATACAGCCCTTGTTTTACTTCTGCCGGTCAGTCTACAGCGTCATCCGACTTCTTTGCCTAGCACTCCCTGGGTTAGATGGTTTTTTCCTGGTTATTCACATAGCACAGACCCACATTTTTCTGCTCGTCCTCACAGCTGCTGCAAGCAACAGGAGGTTGCAGTCCCCTGACACGGTCGTTCCTGGGATTTGGGGTCCTTCTTGGAATCTTTCTTGTCTGACTGGGGTTTAGGGTCCCAACCCTTGCTGTGCTCTTTAGTTTTCCCCATTTCCTGCCTCTAGACCACTCTGATGGGACAGCCTGGTCTCCTCTAGGACAAAACCCCAAATGAGCAGGGGGACAGGAACTCTGATCCCCTCCAATCTGGGAGCTTTGTTACACCTCCCAGCTGGAGAGTTCCAGCAACAGCTGCCCAACAGTCCTACTAAGATACCCGAGTCCAATTTTTTTCTAGCCCCTGATCTTGAGGGTTGTCTTTAGCCTAAACTATTGTTTCTGCTTCACAAATGTTTCATATTGTAATGTTTTCCAGGTGTAGTGCCCAAAATGCATCAGGTACTTATGGCTAATTCCCATTGAGTTCAGTAGGAGTTATGCAGCTATCGCTGCGGAAAGTGTGTATGTGTGTTAAAGTAAGTTTTGGGAGACTTTGTAATGGAATGGAAGAGGAGCAAAACAGACCTAAGGAAGGCATGGCTTCTGCAATCCTACTTCTATGGCAGTCAAAGGAAGGTCCCCCATTAATTTCAATAAAAGGAGAAATAAAGTATTAATCAGGAAATCAGAGGAAAATCAGAGAATTTGCCCATGAGTGTATTTTTCTGGGAGGGTATAGGATAACTTCATAAACTGAGGAAATTTTCCTGATAGTAGAAATCTTCATTCTACACTAGAAATAGTGTGGCTGAATATTTTTGTATTAAAATTATTCAAAAACTTGGATGAATAGTTTTTCGTAACTGACTGCAGGAATGACACTGATGTATCGAAACAGTATCTTCAAGATCCTACACAAAACCCTATTTAGTGCTCTGAATCTTTTCTCTTTGAATGTATTTCCTCTCTTCCTCAACCCATTTGTTGGTGTGCTAGTTATCTTGCCTAGTATGGCCTTCTAAAACAGATACATTTTTATTTGCATACAAATTGGCGGGAGCCAGCTTGCCTGTAAATACTGTGCTAATCATTACAGGCTCCACGGTTCATCAGGACTCTGATGCCTAATTGGCTGTGGGATTGCCTGTAACTCTTGATAGCCTGATTCAGAGCAATAGGAATTGTTGAATCTACATAATAAAGCGAGTGTGATGAAAGGTGAGTGCACACCTACTTTATATGTCTGTTATCATCCTCATCAAGGTTGAAGCGTTTTTTTTTTCCTTCTAGATATACATATTCATAGAGCCTGTGCACAACTAATGAGCTGGAAGATTAAATGGTTGTGGATTAAGAACAAACCCCCCTGTTCTCCTAATTAGATTGAAAGTTACTTAGTTCATCTGATTAGAATTCTGAATTCAAACCAGCTAACGCATTGGCACAGCGCTTCTCAGCTCCTTGCAAAATCTGAGTGTAAGTGTCACTGGAACAGATTAACAGTCTGTTTTATCCAGTCCCCCCAAATCTCAGAGAGGCCAATGATGCCTCCAAAGGGTCCCTGGAATCCCCCCCCCCGAATTTCCACAGGGGGTGGTTGACCCATGGCAGAGGGACCCTGCTGCCAGGGTTGGCTAGACGCGAGATCTCAGGCCGGGATCAGATTTTTTTTTTTTTTTTAATATTATAGCAGGGACATTACTTCTTGTAGTCCCTGGTGATAGGCTTAGTACCCAAGATACTGAGGTAAGTCCTTGCTCTTGCAACTGCTGTGCATTGAAATGTGTCTTTTCAACACACCACGTTATATAATTAGCAGCCATGACTCAAAGGAGTCCTTGCGCTAAGCCCAAAGTGTCACCCCTCTTCCCCCAAGCTTGGAAGGAGCTGTTCTGGTCCCAGGGCTTGGAAACGGCTGCAGCATTGCCAGGCTCAGAAAACCCTGGGAGACAAATGGCCAGGTCGAACAATAGGCGTGAGTCAGTCGCTTTGCAGTGAGGTGATTTGATTTCCTGTTGCCCTGCTGTCTGGGCTCCTTGTTTTGGGGAACAAATCCTTATTAATGCTTTATCTATAACATCCTTGCTTCCACGGAAAGGATCCCTCTGTGCGTTATTTTCCTGCCTTGTGCCGTGTATCGCTTCCTCCTGCTCCCCAGCTGCTCCCTTACAGCTGCCTGTGCGCAGAGTTTTGGCAGAGCTCCGTAATGAATGCTGCTCCAAGATGCTTGGCTGAACTTCATGGCACCCATGAACATTTGTCCTTTCCCTCTAATCTTCTGAATTGCAGGAGTGTTCAGTATTTGGGCTTTAGATCCTTCCTGGTTTTATTCAGGTGGAGAAAAGGAGAGAGGGGAGGGTGATGGAGGGTCTGTTTAAATGGAAAGAAAAAAAGATAATGGGTTGGGGCTATGTTGTCCTAGTTCTTTTTTTTCTTTTTTTTTTTTTTTTGTGTGTGTGTGTGTGCATGTATTTATTTTAACTTTTCTGGTTGAAGGGGGGTAAGGGAGCTCAGGGTCTGACCTGTGTATTTAACGAGAGCACTGAATGAGAGAATTTCAAGAAGTTCTCTCAGGTGCATTAAAATAGCATAAGATTCCTGTTTCTTTAATGAAAATGGGAGCAATGTGTGTCTTTCCACAACAGATATGAAACAAAGAGAACTAAGAAATGTGTTGGCATTCAAAAGAGCAGGAAAGTAACACTGTTCCTGTCACTGTTAGAAGGTTAAAATCCTGCCTGGCAGCCAATAAACTATTTAAACGATCCTACAGAAATTCCACTTACTGAGTCGTCTTTGGGATTTATAGCTAAATCCTTCACCCCAATTGAAGACCCAATGTACTCACAGCGTTGCTGGAAAATACACCTTAATGAAGGGAAATTGTAAAACTGGACTAAGAGGGGGGAAAAAAAAAAGCCCTGTTCAGCAAAGAGAGGTCCTTGCTGCAGCCGTTGCTTCACATGGCCATTGAGATGATGGCAGCTGTGCTGCTGTGATCATACGTGACCTAGATTTTCCTCACAGTAGTCCTGTGCTCTCCCTGATCTTGTGTAAGCCCGATTGAATTGAATAGAAAGATTTCTGGATGCTTTCAGAGAGCAATGGTATCTTTTTCTTTCTCTCTCTCTCTTTTTCTTCAAACCACAGCATCTGTTCCCCTTGTGGTTTTCTCCCTTTGCTCTCACACAGGGGCTGTGAAAGAGGACGGGGCTGGCGCAGCTTTAATTTGGGTAATGGTGGATGGGGAAATGGGGCAGGCGCGGTTCCACCTTGCTGTGCTGCGACACAGCCAAGTGCAAAACTCATGCCCGTGGATTTTAGCACTGATTGCATCTAAAGGAAGATAGGAGGTCTGTTGGGAAGATGGAGGAGTGAGACAACAGCATCAGGAAGCCCTGAGTTTCTGCACTGACCGCAGGTCTGAGTCCGGTATCGATGCTCTTGGGTACCATTCACATCAACCTCTCCTGCCTGGGCTGAGGGGAAGAAGAGCTGGAGAGACTCAGCTCCTTAGCTCATGCTCAGGCTCTTGTTAGCGCTGTTTGGCTGAATTCGGTGTGGGTAGGAATAGGCTCGTTACATTACAGCACCCAGCAGAAAGTCCGGGATCATCCCTGGCTGCGGGTCCTCAGACCCACTCATCTCCTGAATATAGCTTTTTGACTCCTGACTTCCCAGCTCTGACACCAATGCCATCTGTTTACTTGAACAAAAATCGCTCCATTTGGAGGGTCTTGGTTAGGGTACTTGGAAGAAAGGAGAAAGGTCTGGTCTGATTTCCCTGGGAGGACAGCAGGGCCTTGCAGCAGAAAAGGCTGAAGCAATCTGCAGAGCAGACTGCAGAGTTTCCTTCCTTCCACACAGATCCTGCCGGGTCTGAAAATTCAGGTTTCTAGGGTCAGATGCAATTTTTTTAAAACTTAAACCAAGCAATGAGCGCTTACAGTCAGACTCCAGTGGAGACTTTTAGATACTGTGCTGATAGGAACAAAAATAAGCACTTATTCTCTGCCTCGGTTCGTATGTAAAATGACGTTGTAATGATCCCATCATCTGTTTTGCAGAAAGCTGTGAGGACGACTTCTTTTCAGTGCTGTCTTCAGTTACAGAGCTGCTCTGACAGTGGCGAGTGAGTGTTACAGGTGGTGGGTGGGGGTTCCTTCCGAAATTTTATATAACTCCAATATTATCTGTTCCTGTGATTGACTTGACACATGAATTCAAAACAGTTGGAGCTTCTCTCCCACTCTGGTGTAGCAAACTGGATGTGAAAATGACACTTCCCCCCCCAGCCCGGGAGCTGATAGCTTGCTGTTTGGTGCAGGGTGTTGGGTTCCTTTGTTCGCTGAATGTGGCACTTGGCAAGTGGTTTTTGCCACTTCAGGGTTGTCAGTTCTGTCTGCTAAAGGCCAAGATAAAGCTTCACAAAAAGCCTTTCACTCCAAACAAATCTTCTCTGTAATGTACTGACTCGATGACAAAAGAACCAGGAGCTTAGAGGTGGTTTGGTTTTTTTTTTCTGCCCCAAAGTGTGCACTCTTCCCTTGTCATGCTTTTATTTTAATGTGGTATTTCCTACCCTGCTGTAAACACCGGGGTGGTTTTTGTCTTGTGACTCGGCAGCCCTTTGCCATGACATTCCTTTCATAACGCGTTGCTGATAGCACTGGACGTGCTGCTGGCTGCTTCCAAGGCTTATCAGAGGGTTTGTACCAAGAGCACTTAGATAATCCCAGGAGGGGATGCATTAGCAATAAGAAACCTGTATGAAGCACTGTTGTGATACGTTTGCAACAAAGCAGTGTAAAATACATGGGAAGAAATCTGCGGTCCTCTAGGAAGCTGTGATTTCAGTACAGGATGGTCAAGCAACACATATAGAGCATCCTGGTCCATAGTGGCGTTGGTTCAGCTGTGAAGTGACCTCCATCACTTACCGGCAGCATAGTGCCAAGGGTGCAAAGCCGGGCAACAGCATCGTCTGTCCTACTGAAGCCCAGTGTGAAATGAACTTTGGTCGTTATAAATGTGATTAACAGAAGTGTGAGAAGTATCCATACCAAGGAAACTTGCTTGGCTCTTGTTTTCAGTTGAAGAACACAGACCGAATTTGTCATAGGGTTCACAAAGGTGGTTGAATACTTAAGAGATCCTCAGCAGCCGTGACTTGATCCATCGTAGTGGAATCTGCAGCTTTGAGGTTGAGGTGAAGCCTCACCATTTTTTCATTGAATTTTATTCTGTTATATTATTCCTTATGTGCCAACACCATAAGGAATCAGACATGAATTCAGAATTGCTGGGCTTTCAAATTATATGCAAATGGTCTGACCAAAGTCATAAATTGATACTTTGGTTTGTTTTTACTGGCTCCTGTACCACAGGATAGAAATCACAGGCCACCCAAAGATATTGGCTCCTATTCTGTGCACCATGCTTCTTCCCCTGCAATTTGGCTGTTGTCTGAATGCTCAGCTCCTAATGGGGCAGCAGGGGTGATATACATATAGGGACAAGGCAAAGGCCACAATTCATTGTCAAACAGGAAAGAAAGGAAACTTTTGTACTGAAGGGAGCTCTCCTGTGTATTGTGTCAGGACTGTCACAACCTCCAGCTGCCAGAACAACCTCTAGGGCAGTGGGATAAATATCTAAATGTAGGAGGACAGCAGTAGTAGGCACTGAATCTGCAAAACTGGAGACAAAATACATACAGTCCAACTGCAGATCCAATTATAATCAATGTAGGTTGTTTTAGGGACTTGCAGAAACCAGGATTTGACTTCACAAGATGAAATGAGAAATTTAACAGGGATGAAGAAAGGCGTTACCACGCTATTCATAACACTCCTTGTTAGGAGCTGCCAGCTTCTTCCTGCATAAAATGAAGGAAGCTATAGGTGATGGAAAAATAAATTGGTCCCTGTGGGCAGAGTGATTTTGACTATAGATGTGTATTAGAGATGAGGCCGGTGTGCTATGAACTGAAGGTGAAATGGCAACAGTGGTCCATGGAAACCTGGTGTGTGTCAATGATGCTGGGGAGCTGCTCAGAAATGGTCAGGGAGTAATGCCACGTTTTATTCAGGCTGAGGCTAGAATGAACCCTTCCAAGAACACAGAAGTTGCTTGTTGGAAGAGCGAATGGCAGATTGTGTGAATGCTTATGAATTTTCTGCCCCTTTCTCACAGCTGTACCTTGCAACGTGGGGATTGCTGAAGCTGTAGGAGAACATTGTGGTACAATGAGGAACTGGATGCCAGTCTCAAGTCAAGCCAGATCCTCACTGCTGGCTCCTCTCCTTGGATGCACTTTTGAAGCACTGAGTTGTACATGGTACTGAAAAATGTCTGCAGCTTTTATAACCCTCCATGCAGCTTTGGCTTCTGTCTGAAGCACAGTTACGTGGGCAGGGAGAAAATGTTCTCTGAATTAATCCATCATAAACATTGCGCCTGTCCTGTAATAGCTGGGATTGGAGAATAACAAACTAATAAACCAAAGTCTTTTTTTTTATTCCCTTCTTGTAGACTGCATGCTGACGGCTTCTGAAAGGTGTCTCTATCTCTCAGCTGTGAGCTAGTAGCAGAGATGACCTTAGTGCTGAAGAAGAAATATTTGCTGGGTTTGCTTGGAAGCTCACAGCTGGGGCAGGTTTTAAATCTAATTGCGCAGGGACAAAGTTTTGAGTAGCTTTCTCTTGTCTAGAATGGGATTATCTAGACCAGGATGCTTCTGGCCACCCCACTGAGGCTCACTAATCTCATGAAGGCTTTCTGTCTGTAGTTATCCCTGAATATTGAGCACCGTGTAACATCATGGAGCTACTGCCATGCTCATGCGGCCATAGAGAGTGGCTGTGACTGGGCGATGGGTGCTGGATTTGCATGGTTTTGTCTGGACTTGCTATCTAAGAGAACTTAGCACCTCTTCTCTGCCCTTTCAGATGGTCTTTTTGTCTTTCCTGTGGCCAGTTTTGAGTTGACAGCTGTACATCTAAGAGCATTTCTGTGATTCATGAGGAGTTTTGTGAAGCTTCTCCCAGCTCTGATACAAACATGGAGGTTCTCTCCTAACGATTCAGGTACACAAAGTTAATGACTAAATGGCAGAGGAGAATCAGTCTTAGGGGGCTAATTTAGTGCCTTCTTTCAAGCCACAGCACACGATGCTCTTCTTTAGTAACAGGACTCTAATCTCACCTCGTGTAGTCTGTGCTCCCTCTGATGACAGTCGGTAGGCTCAAACCTGTTTAAGGAGTGAAATGTCCCCTTCCAAGGGAGCTCAATATATATTCATAGCGCTAGAAATCACCTGGATGCTAAAGCAGTGCTTGAATAATAACCAGAAAGCCTGTAAATATTTATCTGGGTATTTAGGTTCATAGACAACTCAAACAAGCCCCATTTCAACTATGGAAAGACTTTCCATGGCAGCCTGAAGGCCAATGAAATCATAAGAATTGCTATCCTTTTCTCCAGGCTGATTTGTTTTTATAGTTTATTGTATTAATCATGTTTCTACACCCCTAAATTAATGTCAAATTAACTATGCAATGAATCGCTGGTTCTGTTTATGAGATCCAGGGTTGTGTCGCATTTTGGCAGTACTAGTCACTTCTTCCATGGCCTCTAAAGCCCAGCCTGGCTTTCCCCAGTCTTTCTAAAACCATCTGCTTGTCCTGCTGGCCATATCCAGCAGGTTGTATGGGCCAGAAGGGAGCTGATGAGTTCCCTTTGAGTTACACAGCTCTCCCATCTCTGTTCCGTTCTCCTATTTTCCTCCTCAGCATCTTTGCTCTGCGCAGGTTACCCCCAGAACGGAGCAGCAGACTTTGGCACAGAGGAGAGACCACACAGGGGGTATCTACCAAGCTGCTGCATCTCCCACAGGTTGCTTCTTTCACTGTCTCTTTTCTGCCCAAGCTCTGTAGCAGAAACTCTCCCCGGCCTCCATAGACTGAGGATAGAGATAGCAGGAAAATGCTGCCTCAGATTAGTTTCTCTCTCCTGTCCTTTTCCTCTGTCTCCACATTTTCTCTGTCTGGTTTATTGCATTTGGGGACAAAGATTTTTTTGATACTGTGCAGATAATACGATGGTAAAATACAACATTGGGGAAGTGAACCACCTGTAATCTTGCCTTCACAGCTCTTTTTCTTATGCTTACATCTTGAATGTGAGATTTGGATTTGCACATTTCCCTTCCTCTGCAGCACAGCATCGGCTTCGTTGTACATTACAGGTCCTAGAAAGGTGCCTAAATCTTTATTTCTGAGCTTGGTGCAAATAATGTGGCATGAGCGTTTTCAATGCTGTTCTCATTATGAAGGTAGAACTTTTCCCTGGAACTCTGCAATCATTTTGAGAAAAGAATTGGGAGCAATAAGAGTGAGTGACAGCTCTCTCCACAAACCTTTTCTAGTAACTGACAAGAAAGGATGCCATTTGCTTCCTTTGCAAATAAAATGTATTTTATACCTGAAAATATCCCATAAGAAGTGGTAGTAAAAGGCAGCCCTGGTATCTGTTGAGAATGGACACTGTTCTTATTCAGTCTCAGTCATGATGAGAAACTTACCTTCCAGACCTGACTACACGACAGGCTATTTTGAGGAGAGAGTCTCTTTATATTGCTTGACTGTACAAGGCTTTTAAAACATATATGTATATACATCTATATATTAAACGTAGACAAAAGGATTTCATTACCAGAAATTGTGCATGCAAATGAAAGCTCCTCCAATCTTTGAAAAATCATCCTTAGTATTATATAATAAGAAATACATAACTGTGCCTATTTTTACCATAATTTGCTTTCATTTGATGACGTTCAATAGAAAGATTTATTATTACCCACATGGAAAATATCCTGCCTGGGGGTGGCTGAAATAGATCCTGCAGACAAAGTCATCAATCAGCTCATGTTTATCTCTTCAGAGATCAGTGATATCAGTGGCAGGAACAATTTCAACCAATCCAAGAGTATTTACCGATAATAAAAGGAAATGTTCGTGTGGATTTAAACTGCATCTCTCACCAGAGGTCACACAATGTTTTTTGCAGGAGGGCTGATTTATTGAGCCTCATTTAAGGATGGGGCACGGAGGGCTGGGAGGTGCCCGAGAGCAGTAGCCCCTTACCCTGACGCAGGCTCTGGCCACTGTTTGCTTTCTGGGAGATGCTCTGACTTTCCTCACAGAGGGTGGCATGCAGAGGGCTTTATCTATACAGCTCTCCCTGTCCCCATTGCTAATGAGTTCAGCCAAAAGGATTTAAGACTAACACAGATAAAAAGATCTTCCACATCAGATGAATAGCATGCAAAGCGGTTGTCTTGCATTTTTAAGAAGTGAATTGTAGCTTCTAACTTAACTTTAAAGCAGAAGGTCTTATACTTGTGTCCCTGATAGAGAGGTTTTTCAAAATTTTATGACAACATTCAGAATATAGGTATTGACTGCAGGGTTCAGGACAAAGATCTGTTGTCATTGACGCAAAATAACAACCCTGACTTTACTTAGTACTTGCCTCTCAGTGTACTCAGTCCGGAACTAAGACTGCAAGTGTTATTTAACCCACATATGATAGAAGTTTTCTTTCTCTCACTTTTGCTTTTTTTTCTTTGTAAAATTCACTATTTATCCTCACTGAAACAAAGAGCACTTTGAATCACAACATGAAGTGTATGTTTTTTAAAGAGTTATAAAGGGGTCTTTTTTGGTTTGATTTTTTATGGTTTTTGTCTAAGGAAATTTACTGGAACATTCATTTCTGTTTGAGAGGAAGCTTGCTCTATGTGGACAATAAAGATGTTAAGATCAGGATGAATGTCCATGGGAGATAATAATAGTGAATAAAAAAAATGCACGAGTCCAGTACTCATATTTTCCAGGCACTGCAAGAACTCGGTTCTGGGTTGTGTTTTAAATCTAAGCCCCATTGTTCCTGACTGGGTTCTGAATCTGTCAGAAAGACTACTTCTTTGTTCCTTTGAGCAGCTTCCATCGGAAGCAGTTGGAGAGTTTTCATATTTTAAGCAAAAATTTTAAGATGTAGGTGTATTTTCACTCTTCAGCTTTAGGATGTAAACCAAAGCATATTTTACTATTTCCTGTTGAACATGAGCAGAGTATGTTGACACTGGCAAAAGTAATTTGACCTACGAAGAGCCTGTGTGTGGGATGGCCAGCAGTTATCAATGGTACGTGATACATGCCATTAATATAGTGTTCCTCTTCTGCCAGGGAACATGCCTTGTGAGGCAAGGCAGCGCTAGCAAGAGCTTCACCTCGGGCAGCCTGGCGTATGCGTTGTGGTGACGCTGACTGCACAGCCTGACATGATTTGTTCTCCTGAGAGATACAAGGTGGGTGAGAACATTTTTTTTTTTTTTCCCCCCCTGTTGACACTGTTGTGCTTGGGAGCAATAATCACATGCTTGCTATGTCAGGACCAGAATTTAGTTGTACCCTTTTACAAGTGAATACCTTAGGCTGGAGGTACAGAGTTATTTCTCTTCCTTTCTTTTATTTCCCAGTCAATGTGGGTTTTTTTTTACAAATCAGATGATACTTCAGCGGTGAAGCACGGAGGGTGACCCACCCTCTGACATGCTGGCATTCACCCTGGCCACCCGCAGGAGCCTGGGAAGCTGCTTCCCATTCACAGATGGGATTTGTTAGTGGGTAAAGTTATTCTCCTGGTAAGAAAAGTTATTTGGAAATGCTGTTGCTCACCCTTTGAACACCCACCAGTTAACCTTCTTCCTTCTCAAAATACCCATGTAAGGTCTCCTGGCCCAGCCCAGCACCCACCTTTTGTCTCTGTGGCTGTGCTTGTTCTCCAGTGTCACATCGTGTGCGAAACACTCTCATACCAAGAACCACGAGAGTCCTAGATTCTTGTGTCACGCTGCATTTGTGAGCCTAACTCTGCTATTGACAGATTGCTGGTCCGCGAGGCGGCTGTGACAGTACAGCCTGGAAAATACTCAGGAGCTTGTTGCCATCAGCAAACGTGGGGTCCCCAGGAGGTCGTTGTCAGCAGCGCGCAGGGCGAAGCCGTCCAGTACGATCGTGTTAGTGCTAGCAGAGAGCATGAACTCCTGAGAGGGGACTTGGCACTGGCGGACGCTCAAGGGCGATTGTTGGAGCAGCTTGTGAACAGGCAGCTTGCCAGCGAGACATAGGGCAGAGCTGCGGACAGTTAATAGACCGTGTGTGTGCGCAGGGAAGGCAAGATGCACAGCTGGGAAATGGGAACGAGATTTCTATAAACTTCTGCTCTGAGGGGTAAGAGTACATTCAGGCGATGCCAATCCACGGAGGAGTAAAGAAATTATTTCTGTCAGCTAAGACAGGTTCTTCGTCCGGCTGAATCTGACAGAATGCTGTGGGGGAGAACTGGAGATGTTGTGGTTAATGCGTATGGAAATTATATCAGTAGCTTGGCCATCTAGGTTTTAAATGTTGTCAATCTATAACACACAATACTTAAGTCTAACATTTTCTGGCTGCCTAGTTTAAGGCAGAAAAGCAGGCAGCCTGTCTGTAATGAGTCAGTATCTATAGACAGCAAACTGTTGACAGCAAAGCAGAAATTTTGGCTTCTCATTTCAACACAGTACGTTTAAATTAATCAGAAAAGATAGTGGGCAGGAGAGAAAGAGGGGTTGTTTTCTTTTGTTTTCACATCTTTGACTCACCTGACAAACTGAATTCCCTGTGATTTTTCTGTCCCCCTGCTAGGCCCACAGGGACATCATCTCAGTTCCTCTCTTCCCAGCTCTGTGTGCGCTCCAGCTCATGAGCTGCGCCATGACCCTCTTGCCCAGCTCATCTTTGCATCCTGGAATGTATTTAGAATCTGTGCCACAAATGCTGGGATAAGGCAAAACCTGGTTAGGGTAAACACACTGCCACCCAGCATTTCAGTCCAGCGAGGGATGGTTACCAATACTCCCAGACAAAGGTGTTGTGTGTCTTTTAACTGGTGTATGGAAGGGATTCTCTTCGAGTCTAATGGGTATGTGGCTGTTGCAGACACCCAAGTGGGCCTTGCTGTCTCCAGAAGAGACAGAATGTGACTCTAGGAAGGCAGAGTGTGGAATCTGACACTACTGTGTAATTGAGGAAAAAGAGGCCACATGCATTATTTATGAGCAGAAGGCTGGGCTCAATGTTAACAAGTGAGAAGAAAGTGCCTTCAAAACCCTGTCTTTCTGCTTTTCCCTGTAAGAAAGGCTTCTGTTTTAAACTGCTTGCATTTTAGAGCAGGAGGGAGACAGAGCTGTTATTTATACCGTGCCTTGTTTTGTGTGCGTGGTGGTGTACAAGACCGAGGGAGAGGCAGGGATCACCCCAAGACGTGCACTCTGCGTTCACTCAAGCTGCAGCAAAGATGTGTCATGCATGCTGCCCTGCAGCTAGCTAATTCCAACCAGCTCCAGGCAAAAGATTCACTGCAAGAGAGAAGCAAGCAGAATTGTTACCCGGTCGGCATTTCCGTTGGGCAGGGACAGTTTTGAAAAGCTGAGGAACTTTCTCTGAATCACTCTACCCACCAGCTGCCCTTTCCTTGCAACCACTGCCCAGCTTTGGGGTTGGGTGAGCTGGTCTTGTGGCCTCTGTCCTCTTATGGATTGCTCAGTGGCAGGGTCTGTCCTGTTAGGGTTTTGGGGTATGCACTGGAACTGGCATGAGCAGTCCAGCTCAGGCTGTCACAAAAATCTCACTGCAAAGTTGCACAGATGTGCCGGGGTTTTGTTTTTAAGCTGTTTTCTGGTTATTTTTCTAGAGAAACCAGGCCTGCCAGGCTAATGTCAAGTTTTTGCTCCTAACGATGGCAACGTGTGATTATTGCCAGCACAAGATACTGTGTTCCAAAGAGCACAGGATGCTGATCTGCATCTTTTCCTGGGGAAACACAGCGTGGGCTGAGGCAGGGCAAGTTCCTCCCTGTGGAGAGATCACTGTCACGGTCACTGTCTGCATAGCAGTCACACCGAGACGCCCCGAGCAGAGCTTGAGCTCTCCCTGGACTCTTTCCAGATAAGCACATCCATTAAAGACTCCACCACAAAGAGGTAAGGGCTCCTCCTCCCGCTCCACCCCGCAGCTGTAAATGACACTCACTGCTGGTGGCTGCGAACTGGAGCCCTGCTTGGGCTGGAGTCCCTGGTCAGCATGTTTGGGTTGTACATCTGGCACCCAGCGCCCATCCACGAGCTTGTATTTCCAGAAGTTGTATCCTGTTATTTTCTGGAGGTCCCAAAAGGTAAAAAAACCCCCAAAACCAAACACTTTCTTCCTTTTCAAAGGCCATTAGCTTCTCCCGTCACCATTTCTGCGTTACAGCCGGTTGTCCCTCCTGTGGCATACAGTCCGGGCACTTAAAACAGCTTCCCGGTGTGGTCCCCAGCAGCCAGTACTTTCTTTCTGGGAAGAAAATGAGCCCAGTGGGTTAAGATGAGAATAACCAGGCCTCTGTAAAAGTCAGGAAGCAAAAAAGTGAACACCATTGCACTGGAACTGATGGGGGGAAAAGTACTCTGTTCCTTGATTTCTAACACTGGCTCATTGATTCTTCTTTTGGTTCAATCAGCAGTTACAGCTTCTCCTTCATCCAGGCTCATAACCACTTACTGGAGTGGGTTCGTAACGGAAATACCCCTGAGAAATCACAACAGCGGGGCGGGGGGGCAGGGAGGAGCTGAAGAACACTGGGGTCTTACCTGTGGCCCAGAACAAATGTATTAGAGCGGGGAATTGCTGTTTCTAACAGGCTTCACTTGAAAGTCACTTTGCAGACAGGTTTGTGGCTGCACAGCTTGTGTGTGTGTCCAAGGGGGCCAGGAGACGTATAGCTGGGTGGTGAAAATGAACAGCACTTTTTTCTAATGTGGAAACAGGAGTATTATGACGTTTTCCCTGTCCTCAAGCTTATTATAAGAAAGACAGTAGCGGCAGGAAGGACTAACGGATAAGGATGATTTTTGTGGAGGTGGGACTGGAACAGGAGAGGCTGGAGGAGAGGTGATGGGGAGGGAGGACACCTGCGTGGGGACGGGCGAGTCATGCATCGTCCAGCAAGAAGCACTGTCTCCCTGGGAAGATGATCGCTCTGCTGTGCCCTTTCTGCTAAGACCGAGGTATTGTCAGCTGATACTCAACTTTTGCGAGCTCCCCAGTTAAAGAGTGAGATGTAAGAAGGGAGAAGCTGAGACCACGGAAAACCGAGGTGAGAGGCAAAGGTGAGCCCTGGCGAGCGCAGCCCATGTGGCTGGTGTTTCTGCAGAGGGTCCCTGCAGCAGCCGGAGGGGAGAATCCCCCAGTGCATGGGCTGGATGTGGAGCAGCCGTTCTGCTCCTGCACCAGCGTCTTCAATGCACGTCCATGTTCCCTCTGCTGCAGGGTCAGGGCTCAGGTGCTCGTAGCACAGTGCAGCACAAACTCCTTGGAGCCAGACTTCACAGCGTGCCACCTGAGAGCTGAGCTGGACCCACCTCCACTGTGATCAAAGTTAAGTACAATCAGTGGGGATGTAGTTCTGGTGACTGTTAGCTCCTGTCCAGCTCGTCATGCTTAACAGATGAGGAGAGCCATTGCTTATTTTGTAGTATCTGCAGTTTTCTAAAAAGAAATAGATCTTTTTATTACTTGTGTACGTTTTTTTTTCCTTCTCTGATAGCAGAGGAAGAAAATGTCTGAAAAGAATCCAAAATCACCCTAAAAGCGGATTTGCACTCATATTGTTAAAGCTTGAAAGAGGTTTCTTACGAGCAAAGTGTAAAGAGCCCTGATACACAATGTGGTGTCGTAGTTATTTTCAAAGCAGCGGATGACTCCGAGTGTGTTTGTGCAGCGAGTGTTGAGGGCAGGGGCTGTAATACAGAGTACAGCCAGTCCCCAGCTCTGGGATCAGAAAATGGGAGAGCAATTGCAAGTCAGTCCTGCAATTCTCTTTGGCTTTACAAGTTTTATGTCGGTAATTTGAAGTAATTAATGAACCACGGTAGTGATGCAGAGGGGGAATAATTTTAATGCTCTTTTTAAAGCTGCTACTAAATCAATGGGGCAGTTTAAAAAGGAATGATAGCCTGGAGATTAGGAAGCTTAATAAGAGAAATTAGGCAGGGTCTTGGGAGGGAGCGAATCTCAAGTAGGCAGGGTACTTCGTGACCCGCTGCGTGGGCATTCGTATGTTTGGCACACGCTGGCAGAGGGAGGGCTTGGTGACTTTTAGGCCGAACTAGTCAGACTCTGCAATCTTGGTCAGAAGTAATCCCCAGGACTTGGAAAAAGCACGGAGAGATTGTAAAGCCCAAGCTATGCTCCTGCTTTCCACTGTGCCCGAGCAGTATTTTTCCACTCCTGTCATAGCTCTTCTGACTACCAGCAACAGAAGCGATGCCTACATGGTCTTTTGAAGGCAGATATGAGCTTACTCTGGCCCCTGTCCAAGAGAACCAGAAGCCATGTATCTGCAGCTAATGTGCTACATGCCCAAATTACCGTGGCACGCTGAGAGGCAGGATATTACCTTGGGCTCAGGGCTCTGGCCAGCTCAGACCAATGAGGAAAGCCAGTTTTCATCTGCATGAAGAAAAGCATGTAGACAAGGACATGCATAGGATTTGGAAAGCCATTTTTATTGTCAGTTAGGGCAGGTGAGCTGACCTCATGAAGATCAGGCAGACACAGCTTGCTGCTCATCCTGCCCCAAGCACTGAGAGCAACACCACGTGGCTGGCCCCAGAGCCAGCCAGCTCAGTAGCCAAAGAAAACGGCTTCATGAGCTTGATCCAAATCCTGTGAGCCTCCAGTTGGCTATCCCTATTCTAGGCATACCCAGAGTTTCTCTTCCGTTTTGGATGGCAGTGACTCGTGATGGACAGGGAGGGTTTGGATCCGGCCTTCGCTGGCTCCATGAGTTTCTGCAGGAGCCATATAACGTGATACCTGATTGTCCATGTGCACATGTGGCGTGTTTGTGCAGTCTGACTCTTAACTAGGAAGAAAGGCTGTCTCCATTTTGGATGGATATCTTTGATGGCTTTTTCCTCCTAAAATTTTTCATTGTCTTAATTTTGAAGACGGCTTCGCTTAAGAAATTTCACCATGAGTTACTATTTAATGTTAATGAAGGAAGCACTGTGTGTGTGTGCAAATCTGTGCATATGTACACATGCTATGTATAATACAAGAAAGCAGGTATGTTTATACGTAAGTACATATACAAAATTTGGTCTTGCTTATCTTAGAATGATACATAAAAATATTAATGATCCGCAGCAAAAACAAAGAATGCAGTATACTGTGTACTAGACAGCATCATGGGAATCTGGGACTTCTTTTACTCCATGGAATCAGGATTTTGCTCGTATCTTGGAACACTTGGCTTTTCAGAATTCGAGCCATTAGTCCTATAACAGAATAGATAAGCTAAAAATAGAAAACAGTCTGACCTAAAATAGTTTGACATCCATATCATAGTGCTTATTGTCTGGGAATACATCTAAATGACGTGTTGATTTATCCTGAACTGAGGAAAATGTGATTCATTGGAAAGAACTGGGATTGTACCAGTAATTAGGTATTAGAAGCTACACAGCCATCAACTCCATGTGCAATGTTTCCAGTAAAATTTTATTTGCAAGCTGTCAGATTCATCTGCCATTTTCCCAGCTACTTTGGCTCACTTCTGAGTATTCCAGTCCAGTTCGTGTGGGCTAGTTTACTAAAGCAACTTCTTCCCCCACCTTTTACTGAAAACAAAACAGTCGCATCAAGTCAGGTTGCTGTGAGCAGCTTTTAAGAGAGATGGCGGTTGCACTTAGCGCACAGCTGGGGCCAAAGTGAAGCTGTGTAAATGCCTGAGCTGTTCAGCTGGAAATTACATCTTGTGCAGGAACCTAAATGTCAAGTTCCCCAGTCCCCCTCACAGCCAGAACTCCAACTCCCCTTTTCCCATGACTCTTCTTCCCTTTTCTACAGATGTAACTGTGCTTTCCTTCAGACACAATAAATCATAGATGGGAATGCCACAATCTAAAGCCAAGTGAGCTGTCACCCAGGACTTCAGATGACACTTAGCCACATTAACGAGTAAACAGAGCCCACAGGAAAGATGCCTTTTGAAATGCACTGTTTGTGTCAGCAGTGCTAAAGCTAACGAACCAAAACAATGGGGGGAAGAAAGGGAATCATCAGATGCCCCTAAAGCTATAGGCTATAAAGTCTGATCTGTTGAGAAAAGCTCAACTACAAGCAAATCTTTAGGACAGTACATAAATCATCTTTTCCATAAGGAATAAGACAGCATACACACCCAGCGTTGTGATGAGAGGAAAGCACTCAAAGAAA
This sequence comes from Pterocles gutturalis, assembly GCF_000699245.1. Classification (NCBI taxonomy): domain Eukaryota; kingdom Metazoa; phylum Chordata; class Aves; order Pterocliformes; family Pteroclidae; genus Pterocles; species Pterocles gutturalis. The sequence goes on from NW_010125396.1 coordinate 89,453, forward strand.
GCCTAAATGTAAACATGTGAAGAGAAGGGAGCAGGAGTGAATGTGTTTCTTATGTTGGAACCCTCTCATGGCAAACAAGGAAGACTCGAGCCAAAATCTTCAGGACACAGAAGGAAGTTGGAACCATTACACCGCCGCATGGCTCATGAGCGAGCTGGCCTGGAGAAAGGGATCAGCTATACATTGTTTAGAAGGAGGCACACAGAGCATGCAGTGTAACATGCGTCCCCAGGGCATATGGAGGCAATGAGGATCCAACAGTCAGTGGAACTGGTCCAAATTTACAGCAATGGAACTGAATGATCATTTCACTCTTGATGATGGAGGAGCAAAAATGTGCACCAGGAAAAAAAAGAAACAGCTGGTGGCAGGATATAGAGATGGTGCTGGGGAAACGGCTTTGCTTTACTTGCTGTTGCTAGTGCCCTTCATTCTGATTCTTGTCGTATACACTCAAACTAGTTACTCTTCCATTGAGCCACCTCTTAAAACAATAATCCTCTGAAGGAAGCTTTCAGATCACTAACATGATGAGAGGAAAACAGCATTAGCTGCAGTTCTGATGTTTGTGGTTACTTCATGTTGATACAGACGAAAGTGCTTGGTCTTGAATTAACGATAGCTGGGGTTTAGGTTTTCTTCCTTCAGTGATCCCAAATGATGCTCGCCTGCATGATTTGGTACTAGAGGCAGAATAAACATCAACTGCAATAGCTGAATTTTTAAGGTTAATATTAAAGCTAAGTACATAACGTTTATTTTCTTCTGAAGAAAGCATGTGTGCTCCGGTTGAGGGGGAAGATGAAAACCATGTCTGTGAGAGCAGTGGCTTAGTTCTGCATGATAAAATAAATAACTTCGATTAACTTCAAGCTCCAGTACCTCAGATGTTTGTTGTCAGAGCGCGGCCGCTTGGCTGATTGGCAGCTCTGGTTTAGTCACATGCGTGAACAGAAATTGCTCAATTTACATGGAGTACTTCAATCTGCTGTTTCAGAAGTTTCTGCCCCACATAGACCAGCATTTCAGTTTTGGAATAAAGAGAGGACTTGTAAGGGTCATTAAAGAAATTGCTAAAGCTTCTGCAAACGCTATAGGCTAGATTGCTGCCTGCGATGCATAGCACCCACGTGTCACTGCAGATACTTCCCAGATAATGGGACTGATTGAGATTTTAATCTGGACAAAGTGCTGGAGGCAGCTTTCTCTCCAACACTCAATTATCCTGATAGTAATACGCTTATTTTCTTCCTGTGTTCAAAATGTGTGGTCTGCTGCAACTGTGCAGTGTGCGTACAGTGCTGTCTGGAGTGAGGGCAAGAAAAACCCCAAACAAGTGAACAAAATGCATGCCATGGCAAAGGGCACTTACAGCACAAGCCCTGTAGCATAGAGGAAAATGTATTTTTACCTTAGATGGATAAACCAAGTAAGTAACCATCATGAGAAAGTGCTGCATTTCTTCCCCCAGGCTCCAGGACGACTCCTTACTGGTTCTCAACAGCCACACAGGAATAAATTTGAAGCACAGCCTGCTGCTGGGACCACGGAGTATGTTGTAGGGGCAAGACTATCATTTTATTGTGCGTGTGCATCTTGTCTCCTCCCTAGTGGGATGCTGATCCATAACAGAGTCTTCTAAAATCTCCCACAACAAAAAGAATTCAGAGTAGTTTCCCACGGACATTCTCCATAAAAGAATTTCTTAGAAGAGATAACTCAGCCAGGAAATGGGAACTAGGGGGCCAAATTCCTTCCCTGATGTCCATCTCCCATTGGTAAAGGATTTAAAAAATTGTCCCTATATGACTAATCCCAACTATGCTTCCCTAATTTCAGTAAGTTTTTAGAGATGGAGAGTGAAGCCATTTGAGAAAATCAAGCTTTATTTGCTTTTTATTCATTAGGGATTATTCTGCTGGATTGAATTACTAATAACACTTCATTTATTAAAATTTATTAAACTTAGGTTTACTTTTCAGTATCTATATCATCTCTAGATCCTTAATACTTTTCATCAAGCTGAAGGAATGAAAACAATCTGTGTTTGATGTTTGTTCACAATTTACTTTTACAAGGATCATGTTAGCATTGTTACATACTTGTTATTAAATGCTGGCAGAGCGCACGTATCTGAGACATCGCGGAATACCCGTTATTGCCTTCAGCAGCGTACAGCTGAAAATGATAGAGCGCACCAGACCTGCCAGGAGAGCCAGAGAAGGTACTGCTGCTTTCACAGCTACCTCTGTCCCTCTCTCCACATTGTCTGCAGAGGTAGCTGTGGATTTGGCTCACTTTCTTTGTTTATGTGTCCGATTGTATTTGTTGCTTGAAGTGAATGCACATGCACACGAGATTTTTGGCTTTTTATGACAAGCTGAAAGTCTTTCCATTTATGTTAGATTAAGCTGTGTTGGATTTAGTTAAGCTGGCACTGGGTAGCCACTTTTATTCTGGACTAAGAGTGATTTGTGTCAATTTACCTTAAATCCATTCCTAATTGACTTGCACTGAACTGAACTAACACCTGATTTATCCCCTCAATTATCCCATTTTAACCAACAGCTCAGGCACGCTGTCCAGTTCCAGCAACGTCACGAGTTACCGCACATCAGTTGAGGCACGGTAACTGCAGCGTGCTTTTCTTTAGCCTGCAGCGAACACGAGGTTCAGTGTGTCAGCTTCACCTCAGGGCCAAGAAAAAGTCTAAACTGGTTTCTTCCATCTGAGATTGCCACAGGCGAAGAGCAAACACACATGGTCAATTACCGCAGCTCAATTGATGGTTGGTAAGTTGTCAAGCATGTCAGTACGTGAATGAGATCACTCATTCATGTATTCAGACCCTGAAAGTATAATTTTAAACTGATGTTACACAAACAAATGTTAACTATGGATATGGACACACCGACAAATTAGTGTGGGGATAACAAGTCTTTATGTGTCAGCTTCTTCCACCTGCATACCTGCGTGAAATGCTGGGTGATTTGAGGTAGCCTCCTCTTCTTTTACCCAGGGGGAGGGGATAGCTAAGGCGCAGTAAGTTCAGAGCCTGGTTTCCATTGCAGCACTGGTTTTAACCTAGTGTAGAACAGTCGGCTTGGCTAAAGTGTAATAAGACAAATTTAAACCACTTCTCCACCAGTTAAACCATACCTATTGCTTATTTTGCTCTTAGGTGGTGCAGTTTTGCACTTCAAATCTTGGAATTAATAAGAGACTTTCCGTGTATTATATGGAGCAGTATGTTATGGAGAAGTTTCATTTTGCAGTCTAATGTAAAGATGAACTCACATCTTTCTTAAAACACTGAAAAAACAAATCCTGAGGCCAATAATAAAAGAAGCACAACAATTCCAAACTTCCAGCTTTCCTTCCAGATAACGCTAGTTTTCTTACTCCACCCTGTGGGAGAGCTAAGAAGAAATTTGCTTCTTTCCAACGAGGAACACAACAGGATTTGCTAAACTGAAACTGGAGATACAAAAGTTCCAAACCCAGGATGAGCCTGGACCCTTTCAAACTATGACTGGAGCCAAGGAAACACAGGATCAAACACAAAAACTTTGCATGTTTTTCCTTCTTATTCAGTAACTTGAACTCAGTCTCAGTTAATTCTTCTCTACTTTCATATAATCAAAGGAAAGATATTTGCTTAGGTTACGTGAGATCACGCAGGCTGATTCAGCACATGGCTGCAGGACCAGGCTTTATTATCTCGGCTAACACGGACACATTCTGAGCACTGCTTCTCACTCTGCTATCAGCCACCACCACCTCTGCAGTAATGTGACAGCAAGAGAAAAAGGATGGGAAGGCGATAAAGTTTTGCCCACGCAAGTAGAAAAGAACTTTCTGTCCAAAGCCAGCTGGCTTGGCTTGGAAATGAAATGGCATTTTAGCGCGAGGTGACCTGTTTACTTGTGTTTCGGAGCTCTGTCTCAAAATGCTTGTCCTAGATGCAACAGCAGGGGCTGTGAAGGAGTTTATAATCAAGTAACCATGGGAAACAGGTGAGTTGTCTCAGTGCCAGTTTGTCTTCTAAACTGTTTGACAGATAAGAAACCATCCTCGGAGATTGCAACAAATGTGCTGCCACATTTCATGGTTAGAACTGAGCGTATTTTTAGTAAAGGGTTGAGAAAGTATGCGATAATCCTAAATCACAGCCAAGAAAACCATAAAGCCCTTAACAAATGCCTCTGCAGTAACAGAACTCGGAAATGCACACAGGTTGATCCACGTTAATGCTCTGGTTAAATGTTTAAGGCTTGTTTTCCAAACTAACGCAGATCTCCAGCCAAGGATCAATGCCGTTTTTGCCTTTACCTGAAAGGGCCAGAGGGAGCAGGGAAGCTGATGTCTGTTATTTATCCTGTGGGACACAGACCAGTTATCCTATGTGTACCCCAAATAAATCCATCTGAAATACACCAATGACATATTTGTACTGAGGAGTCTGGATACCATTATTAAAGACCCAAAATGCACCTTGTGAACTGCCCAAGTTCAATCCTGAAACTTTATTTCATAAGCTAACTACTTTAAAAATTTCTTTGTTGTGCCGTGTACGTTATAACAGATCATGCAGAGCCCTTGTGGGCTCTGTATAAGAAGCTTACAAGATCAGGGCAATAAAATGTGCCTTTTCATATGTGCAATATGGTCAGTGGAGTTTACAGTGAGGCAGATAAAATGCAGGGAAATAATGCTTAAACTTACATTTTTAAGAGCCACGTTAGCCGATTGCAATGGGAGCTGAGGGTGCTCTGCACAACTCAGGAGAAACTTCTCTGACTTTTAAGAGTCTCGCAAGTCTTTTGTCACTTGAAGAGGCCCCACCAACCTCAAATCTACTTTAAAAAGTAGTTCAAAGACTCCTCAGGTATTACAGTCTCCTGTATCTATTTCTGTCCCTTTTGTTTCTTAACGGCATGGGATACTGACCACACATACTGCTGTCAGATATAGAAATTAAACTTAAAGGAAAAAAGAGACATTTTCTCTTTAATCTCTTGGAACATTTTCCAAACTGAAGCATAGTTCTTAAATTGATAATATCCCTTTAAGAATTTATTTGCCAGGTAATATTAGAAGAAAAAAGACTTTAAGGTCAGTTTGAACATTAAAAAGACCCCCTTTTAAATAAATTTAAAATCTATACTAGAGATAATGGCAAGCAGTGTTTGAACAGGTCTCCAAATATATCCTACACCTTAAAAATGCAAATAATTTTAAAATCCTTCTAAGTGATTTCTAGTTCTTTGGAAAAAGGGCAAGATCTATCCGAATAAATACTTTGTTGCATGAAAATAATAAAAATAATTTAGTGTTGCAATATATGATAGTCATAATACGTATAAAGCTGCAAAATTATTAACAGATGAAGGCCTGCAGATTTTAAATAACGTACTAAATATGATTGGTTTTTTAGAGGAGTGAAATAATACAACACCATCAGAAGAGAAAAGTACATTTTAATAACAAAAATATTGAACATAACTATTTTTCTTTAGATCTGCTCAGCAATCTGTGTGTTCTCTATAGGATGTCAAACTATACTGTGCATATGTACACTTTGCTCTCTCTATAAATATACATGTGCGTGACACATTTCTAAAAGCAGTAAATGAGTGCCGGGGAAATACAGAAACAATGAGGTTCCTAAGAGAGGCTTATTTTTTCAAGTTATTAAAAGAAGGTGGCAAGCATTCATGAGGATATGAAAATTTAAAGCCGTCTGCAGGAAACTCTGAAAACCTCTGGCTAAGGCTGCTGCCAAAAAATCTCAGCTATGTTATGTCAGAATGTTTAATTGCGAGCTGCAATTTTAATGAATGGAAAGATATGGCAAAAGCAGGAAGTTTCTGAAGCAACATAGAGCAACCATGAAAATAAAATACCAAAGGTTGTAATCTTGAATGCTGCTGGAAGCAGGAATTTCCATCCACGCTCTGAGTCCTTCTCCTACAGTGCAGGATTTGCCAGCTGTCTGGCTGAAGGAGAGGTAAGCTGTTCTGGATATCATCTCCCGGGCTCCCGGCAGCACTTGTTATGTCTATGCGAAGAAGTCAACTCGTTTGCATTTGTTATTATGGGTGTTTTTACAGAAATGCAGCTTAAGAATAAGAAGAGGAAAGGCAAATGTCAGAGTGCATTAAATAACCTATTTTCTTTACTTTCCAAGAAGCTTGCTCGCAGCATGATGTTACTATTCATATCACATGTCTTAAACCCAGCTGTTGGTTCACGTTAACATGCAGAATGGTGAGAAAATCCCCACAGAAGAGCGTGAATCCCAGAGAGACTTCTATTCTGTCATTGGGAGGACCTACAAAATATCACAAGTTTTGTTGAGGTATGGATTGGGCGTTGCAGTCAGTGAGCCATGCAATACAAATATTTCCTGTGTTGATCCTCCAGTATTAGAAGGCCAACAGCAAAGCAAAACGAAAAGTGCCAAATGCTGCAACAGTCAACTTCAGATAAGTTAGCTCAAACCCCTGGCTGGAAAAGTTTGAAAGAGAACTTTTACCTGTAACTCAAAACTAGCAAATATACTGTACACTCACATTACAGCATTCTTAGACAAGCTGTGTCTGATCTAATCTTATGTACCTTGGCCACAAGTTCTGGAAAAACAAATATTCCCAAGGCAATCAGATTACTGAATGTACCATCTAACGATGTGGAAATATTAGTGGTTTACAGAGAGCAGTTTATTGAAATGGATTGAGTGAGTTTAATTCATGCATTGTCAGGCAATTTGGACTTAACTAAAATAAGGAAATCTTTACTTGATTTTTTTCTGTCTTTGGTGGGACACCAGAGCCAAATAGTAGCGTAACAGCAATACTCCCAGCCACAGAGAGGGAGGTCAGGGCAGTTTGTTGCAAGCCAGCTTTCTGAGAAGGGAAGTCTGTGTCTGTGCTGAAATGGTCATGATGGGGTTAAAACCGGGTTACCCAAAGTGTGAATGGAAAGGAAACATTATCTGCTCCTCTCTGATTTCCTGCTCCCTAGGTGGGGGTCCCCCCTTCTCCCATCCTTTGTTTCTAATGCAAGTTCCCATCCTGGAGGGCTGTGAGTACAATTTGGTTTTGTTGCAATAAGTAGTCCTTTACAAAATCTTCATTCATTGAGTACTTCCACCATTGTAAGCGAAACAATGTTAGGAATTAATCTGGCCTGTGATTTTAAGAAACCTTGTTCTTAAAAGCTTGTTCCTAGACCCTCCCTCCCTGTGAAGGGTAACTTAATTGTTTGACAAATATGCAAAAGCTACATAACATCCCCTACTCATCTATAATAAATGTCCCGCATTTTGCTTTTTATATGAAGTTCACCTTTAGAAGCATGAGACTAAGAATTTTTCTCCAGGACACAAAATGAAAAAGCTGATTTCTGGAATGTAAGAAACATTTGAAAGGAGGCCTGATGAACAGCCATGGTGCATCTCTCTGGAGTGTTTTGTAAGAAGGACCTAAAATGTAAGTTAAAAGTTAGTGGGTAATATGATTTTGGTGGTGCCTCCAAAATACCTTGAATAGATGGGTGGAAATGCACTGGAATAGGGATGCAAGGGAAAGCTTTATTGCCATAACAACTGCTGGATGATGACTATATTCAACTGTGAGGCTATTTAGTTAAAATTAAGAATACCTGTGTTGTTTTTTCCCCCATAGTTTTCTTTATATTTGCTATTTCTCTGGGTTTATTTCTCCTTACAGGATATAATGGAAATTACACTGGGCTGCTGTTTGACCAGAAGAGATTTCAGTCTCTGGGTTGTACATAAGATGTTCAGAAATGTGTTCAGCGCTTGTTCTCTTACATCTCTAGAGTGATCCCAGCAGATGCTTGTGATAATTTTTCACTTGTCATATTGAGACTCAAGTGTGATGTTCTCTGGGGCTGAACAGTGTTGATGCTTCTATGGTCTTATAAAGATGGTAATTTTTTTCTCTGTAGCGTGGATTTTTCTTAATCACCTACAGCTTTGCATCGTTTGGATTATCCAGGTGCATTTTGCCTTTGCAGGCTGTCCTGGAAATTAAACCTAACACAGAACGTGGCCATCAAGTCATGTAGTGATTTTAGCGATTTTGATATGTAAATGCTTCTGTGATTTTATTTGTGTCATCCTAAGGGGCGATATTTTTTTTATTTATGCTATTGTGACATGTGAGAACATCTGTGACCTCCCCGCCACCCATTCTTTTTCACCAGCAGTCCCAAGAGGGGTCTGCAGAAGCAGATGTCACAGCACATCATCACGTATGGAAAACAACATCTGTAATTTCCATTGGATGCTGTGTTTTGCACTTCCTTTTCTCAATTGTAACGTAGGGTGGTGTTTCAATTGAGGGGGGAATGCATTTCAGTGGGAAAGACACTGCTCTATACCCCTTAACTATTGTTTGCAAGGCACATGCTATGCTTATTCTTGTAGTGCCACTGAAAAGGACAGATTAAAACCAATTATTTATCTCTTTGGCTTCCTGCTCTATTTTTGCCAGCTTAGAATAATATGATTACATACTGAAAATTATTAATATATCCAGAAGTCCTTGCTCAGGCCTTGCTTTGGTGTCTTACTCAGACTCCCACTGACTTTCATAATTTAAATAAAGAATTCAGGATTTTAGCTAACATCTTTTTCAGCATATTGCTGTCTTGAGAGGATTTCGTGGTGTTAATAATTTGATTCTAGTACAAGACCTTACAGATATTAGGGATGATAAGGATAGCGACAAAGAAGAGAATACACTATGTTCATATAAAAATTTGGACTGTTCATGTTGAGAATTGTGAGAAAACTGTATGCATTTAAATCTCTTCCTGATTATTAAAGGTGAGTAAAAACCAGCTTGGAAAAAACATAGTAGATGGCAATTACTTTATTTTGTTATTTCTTTATGTTTCACACCTCTTACTAGCCTTTTCCTAGATCCACGGCAAGAAATGCACTCTTGCATTTCTATTTTGACTTAAATGTGGATGTTTCAGAAGTTGTTTATTTGCTAGCTGTATATTTAAATTTCAAGTAAACTTCACACTATAAATCCTGAACTTCAGAATTTCTGTGAGCTGTGAATTACTGCTTCCATTTGAACTAAATGTTTGCAAACAGACAACAGAAATTTCCATTCATTTTTGGGGAATGATCTTGGAGGGTCTACCTTTTTCCTTCCAATGGTTCGTGTTTCTGTCATCATTTCTTGCACCTTGTTTTCTAACAGTTTGTGGAGCTACTTTTTTTGTACCGGATTAATGAACTAGTCTTCCAAATATAACGAACAGCACCCTCTGATTTCCATTTTCCAGAGAAAGCACCTTTGGAGCCGGTGTCCTGAAGCACGCTGTGCTCTCCGTTGGTGATTTAGTGCTTGGAGATGTCTCCCATCGCCTCACTCTGGGGCTGCGGGTACCTCGCAGGATAAATCCTGAGGAGATGATTTTTGGCAAGTATCTTTTTTGTCATCAAAATTTTATTTTTGGGTCATTCTTCAGCTGCTGCCTCCTGTGAAGGAGAAAGACGCCAGTTTTATGTCTTTTATTATGTATTCCCAAGTAGTCTTTTCTACTAAAAGCGAAATTAATGGGAACTCTGAGAATGTGAGGTGGAGGGCGATGGAGGTAAGGTGTCACCCTTGCCTAGAAGTGAGGACAGAGCTCACGTCCTCGCAGAACAGTGATTTTTACAGAAAGCCAGGAGAAAAATAATAAAAAATATGTCTGTAGAGGGGAGGTGGTTTCTGTGAGGGTGACAGGGGTAACTGGGCTGTCTGAGGGTGGGAACTCCTGTTGGGTGATCAGGGCTTGCACGAGGATGAAGAAACACTCATTGACCCTTGTTGAATTAGTTTGGGAACCCAAGAGCAAAGCTTTTCCCTCTCCGCTTTCTCCCCCTGAGGGGCTGTGGCGGGGGGGGCTGCGGGAGCCCGAAATGGCGGGAGCGGGGACCCCTCCTCAGGCCTCGGCACCCCCTGAGGAACGTCGCGCGCCCCTTCCTCACAGCGCACGCGCCGCTTCCTGATTGGGGCGGGGCGAGCTACGTGCGTCACTGGCGGCGCAGCGAGGGCGGG
>NW_010125397.1:0-35745 GCF_000699245.1 Pterocles gutturalis
ATATTTTATATATTTCTATATATATATATAAATATTTTATATAGTGTTAATGTTCCCTAGGCCAGTACCAGATAAAGAATTGTTAGTTTTATGAGAAGAGCTCACAAGACTGTTGCCCTCCATTAGCATTGCCAGAACAATGTGTCCCCTCAGTTATGTGATCGTCCCTTTTCACCTCGCCAGCCATGGTGGAGGCAGGGTGGAAGGAGCCTTTTTGTCTTCTGTGCTTGTCTTAGAAATTTAAAACATGAAGTTCCTTGGTTGAATTTCAAAACAGCCTTCAAGCCGTATCCAACATGGCTAAGAATGGTGTGGGAATTTGTTTGGAAATGAAAGCCTGAATATGTTGGTTTGCTGTAGATCTCAATGAAATCTCTGCTCTTTAAATTCATTCTGGCATTTCATCTGAAAATGTTGATCCTCATGAGAGGACTGGGGTTTTTATAGTCTGAATTAAATGGCTTTAGGGTTTTTTAGTTAGGTTTCTTATTTGAGAGCACAGTTTAATTCTCTAGAGTGTGTCTGAGCATGCCTTGGGGATTGCCTGCACAGCCCTGGGTTTGGGGTCCCTGGCATGTTTCTCCCGGAGCGGGTCTGAGGATACAGTAATGGCATGTAAGTGATAAAGTCTCTGCCACTCTTCCTCTTTCAGAGAATTCGGTCGACAGTGGATGAAAAAGAACAGAAGCAGCTTCTGATGGACCTTGATGTAGTAATGCGAAGCAGTGACTGCCCGTATATTGTTCAGTTTTATGGCGCGCTCTTCAGAGAGGTGGGCACTCCAAACTTGCTTCCTTCATAGCAAAGTTTGGTTTTTACCTTTTTTTTAATTTTTTTTTTGCTTTCAGTTTCTAACTTGCAATAAGGAGGAGAAAGTTAATTTATGTCAGGTTTCTTAGCTCTCCACTTTTAGTCAAGGATATTTAACCAGGAGACCCAGACGTGTGGGTGCTGCTGAGCTCAGACATGCTGTTCCCATTCATCGTTATGTCTCTGCCTATTTCAGTCTCTCCATCTTTCCTGCTTTTCTTGTCTCTTGCTGAGCTCCAGGTCTGTGGCTCCCCCATGCAGAGTGTATCCTGCCGGGCTGGGCACAGCTCTGTGGCACTGGGCTTGGACACGAGCATGGTTCATGTCAGTGGCTGTGAGATGTGACCTGTGTCCCTGTAATGAGGGTGGGTGGCTGCTGTGATGGTAGTCACAGCTCCCCGTAGGGTTATGTGATGTATGTGTGTACGTATCCAGGCTGCGTCAGAGCCTGGGTTGACGTGCATCTGTCTTGAAGTTGTTTGTACCTACAGATAAATCAGGGTAACCATGCTGGGTCAGACCAAAGCTCCTCGTGGGGTGTTCTGTCTCTGGCAATGACCCACAGGCTCCGCTTGCAGAAGCGTGTGTGATACCTCGCCATAGCCTTCAGTCATGTGCAGCTGCGTGTCTGCTGAGCTAGATGTGCTGTCTTTGTGCTGAGTGGTGCTTACTGGATTTCTTTTCCATGGAAGTGTCCAGTTCCCGCTTGAGTATATTTTTTGCATCCATGCTGCTCCCTGAGAGGCACTTCCCTCGGCTGTCCACCCCTCGTTCGGAAGCCCATCACCTTGACTCATTTTGAATTTTCATCCTGCAGTTTCGAGTGATGCCCCTAGTGCTTCCCCTAGTTTTTGTATTTGAAGAGGTGGTAAACAGTTGATCTTTATCCATCCTCTCCAGGCTGATGAGGGTTTTATGGACAGTTGCCATATTCCCCCTTTGCTGTGTCTTACTGAGCCTGCTTAAGTGCCAGCCTGTGTCATACACAGAACCCCTTCCAGACCTTTGATCATCTTTCTTGCTCTTCTTTGCATCCTTTCCAGTTCTATTCTGTCCTTTTGGGACAGAGACCAAAATTGCATGACTGTTCTTGAAAGGAGCAGTATCTGCAATAGCTAGCGTAGGGGCTGTAATTTTGCTTGGCCCCTTTTATGCACCTAGATAGCGTGTGCTGTGGAGTGAGTTATTCATCGGGGTGCTTCCAAGTGAAGATCAGAATTAGAGCATTGAATGCTATGTCAGCTGACCACATTCAATCCTGACATACTTTAGCTGTTCATGGGTGGGAATATGATGTTAATCACTGCACGTTCGTGACTGTTTTAGTGTCTACTTACTGTAATTTAAGGTAGATATTATGCTGCAGGGCCACAGAAGGTGTCCTTCTATCTCCTTGTGCTTTGCCGAGGCCTGTTGCAATCTAGCTTCAAATGACCACTCAGAACGGTTGGGAAGCTGGCCTGCTCCTTGCAGCCCAAACAGTCTTGTGCCGTGGATGGAGGCCAGTCATCAGTCTGAGCTGAGCCTGTTCAGTACAGGCACAAGAAGAGGATTATACGCTGGTGAGCAGCACGGGATTGCAAGCACTTGGTCCATTTGCAAGAGCAAGAGTTTTGGAGAAGGTCAATGTCAAAACCTGACTGCAGCATCCCCTTCCTCCAGAGAGCAGCAGCTCTTCTGTGGGAGTGGATTATTACCCATCCTGTAGTTGCTCTGGTGTTGAAGCTGGTACAGTGTAGGGGAGTAGACTTGTAGCCTTGCATGTTTTCCCCTACTGCAGCCCAAATCCAGTACACCTACTCAAGGGAAGAAGGAAAATAGAGATGTACTGGCCATTAGTCATCTTTGCATATTGTCAGGCATAGCAGCCTGTGCAGTCTTCTGGGGCTTTACTGGGAAGCTGTTAGAGAAAGAGGGTCAGTGTTGTAGTCACCCAAAAGCAAAAGTCTGGGACTGAATATTCAGTTCCTGCTTCTAGAGAGTCTGCTTCTGTAATTTTACTGGGTCACTCCTCTGGCTTTAAATCTAGGTCTCTAAAATATAGATAATAATCCTTCCTTTTCCCATGCTCTGCTTTTTCTTATATGTTTAATCACGAAGCCATTTTGGGCCAGGAGGCGTTGTCCATGTTCACACATTACAAGCTTCTACCAAGTGTGGAGCCTGAGCCTTGGCTGGATCTTTCCAGCTTTGCTGAAATACAAATGAGAAGGCTGTCAGCTGTTGTAAAGAAAAGTCTCTGGGCAAGGCGGTATCTTGCCAGATGCTGATGAGCAACATGTTCAGAGCTGTGCAAGCCTGTCGCCCCTCTGCAGCTCTAGGCACATCCTGAGATGGAAGTATAAATACAGAAATAGGATAAAAACCCAAACGTCAGCCTGGCTTCTGCTGCACCCTTTGTCATGTCGAAAAATCCTGTCCCTCTGCAGCCAGGCAGAGCTCCTTCCATGCTCCGTCTGGGACAGCTTTCAGTGAGGGCACTCTGGGTTATATCATGTTGGTCCCTGGAATTCCCTTTCCCTCCCCCACCCTCAGCATCAATGGTTCTGAGATGAAACCAACCTTCCCCTCTCCTCGGTCCCTTACTGTTGAGGTGATGTTCTAAGTTACAGACCTCAGAGGTACACAGGGTGAGCTGGTGCGCTTGGATAAAGTTTCCTGTCTTGTGATATCAATTACATGTTCTGATATTAATTACATCTTTTAAAGCTATGGAAGTGTGGCAGCAGAGAAGCACAGAAAGGGGACAAAAAGAATGTATGTCTGAACTGGTCTCATCCCCCCACTCTGCTTAGCAGATCTGTTCCCAAATAACTGTGAACAATCCAGGTCACTGCTGCACCAGTCCTGGAGTGTAAGAGCTAATAGGACGTTGCTAAAGGCTGAACCTTTCTCAGGAAGTCCTGCAGCAAAGCACATATAAACAAAGGTCTTTGTTTCAGCATTTCAAGGTGGAAAGTAAGGAAATAAGTTCTAGAATGCAGATCCTCTTGGGACTGCCTGCTCTGAGCCAGGATTCAGATTCTTCAGGGACGGATGGAGCTACAGATGGGAAGTCATCTTCTGCCTGCTCCTGAAAGGTGAAAGACTTCAATTGAGCCTCTTTAGAAGAGTTTAAATGTCGAGTAGAGAAGCTTAAATGTTGAGTAGGTGGCTTTCACAGTCAGATGATTGTCAAGAAGATTATAGCAGCTTCAGGAACAGCAGCAGGGCAGCTGGGCTGTTCTGCGAGGCAGGTAGCCTTCCAGAGGCTGTTGATGTGGAGAAGCGGAGCTCAGCTCTTGAATCCTGACAGTCTGAGGAGTGGGAGTACTACACCAAATGGGACAAAACTGTCCAAGGTCTTATTTTGAAGACAGACGAGTGTCCCAGCTTGCAGTCAGGAAAGTAACTGTAAACAGGCAAGTTACTGTGGCAGCCTCAGTGGGTATGAAAAGTTTGATTTGGAAAGACAAAAAATACTAGATAAATATTTTTCCCTAGTGTCATTCTGTCTCACTTGTTCAGCAGTCACTTTCTGATAGGGAAAGTCTTTTCTGGGAACAGGTCCTGCTTGTCCCTCATCAGGCAGCACCTTAACATGTATTATTTGCTTCTTGTTCTTTAATAATTTGGGATGTCCTTCTTTTATTATGTATGTCTGTGTATATACTGTCATGTGTAACAATCCAAAACCGACAAGTTAATTGCCAGGTATGGGACTTTGCTTGAGTTTATTGGCACCCATTAGATGAGATTAAATTGCCTGCTTAATGAAACAGGAACAAAGCTGAAAAAGTAGAAGAGAGAGTTTCAGCCTTTGCGTGGATAAGGGGCTTCATTGCACTGACACCGGATAGTGCATGTGCTGTAGTCAGGTGCTCCATGGGACAGCGCTCTGCTCACTCCTGCTCTCATGGATGAAGCTGTAACCTTCACAGCGCTGTGTTGTACCTCCCTGTGATATTACAGCATCCCTTGGTCTGCTAGTGCAGCTCTTGAGCAGACTGCTCTACGACTTGGTTCTCCCAACAGTCCTAGGTGGAAGAAATCCAGCTTTTTTTCAATAGCAGAATCCCTGAGCACCGGCATTGTAATGTGTGGCTGTTGAAATAGTTTCCATGTCTACAGCCTGACTGCTTAACAGAAGAGAGAAGAAAGTTGCATCCAGTAAAGGCTGGAGAATGAAGAGAATCGGGAAGAGAAAGGCCTGGAGGGAAGTGCAGAAGGGCTGGTTATACCCCTGGCTGTATTCCTGGTTACACTGGCAGCAGAAGGGATTCGGTGGCTGATGAATCATAAAATCATTGAATCATAGGATGATTTGGGATGGAAGGGACCTTTGAAGATAGAGTCCAACCCCTCTCAATCCCCTCATCCTTCAGTCCTTATTTATACTGGTGAGTGCTGCGATCCAGGTTCAGGATCTTGTACTTGGCCTTGTTGAACTCCATGAGGTTCACCCAGGCCCCATGAAGCCAGTTGGTTTCTCCATACGGCACCAGTGAGAGCCCTGACTGCTGCAAATGCTCGCAGAGCTTTCCACACCGGCCAGCAGAGATGCTGTATTGAAGAGGGGCTGGTTACCTCTCAAAGTGGTATTTGTGAGGTGGGGGAGAAAAAAAGCTGATTGCAAGGATTTCTGCAAAGATTGTGCTTGAGTTACTTTCTTCTAGTGAGGAGAGAGGAGTGTTGGGCTGAGCCACAGGACTGCCCTGGGCAGCCCCGAGACTTTCACCCCTAATGTTGCCAGTTTTGGAGAGGTTTTAGGTCTGAGAAAGAAACAATCTTATTTTCTTCTGTGTGTTCTTGCTGGGTGCTTTACAGCTAATCTAGTTTGAGCCAGTACCTGTAAGGCTGGGGATGTTTGGTTACTCATCATGACCACGCTAATTGCTCTTTCAGAGTAACTGTTCTGCTACTTTTATTCTCAAGGGGGGCAGAGGAAAAAAGCCTTGTCTGATGCAGGATCTCAGCAGTGACTCCTACCCAATGCAAGCATAGCCAAGCCAAGTTTAAACCAACAAGCTCAACAGTTGATAAAATTATTCGATGAAAAATTCATTGCAAGTTGCAAAACATGCCTGGGAAGCCAGGTAAATTAGCCTGTAGGGAGCTTCTGCTGGTACAAGAGAAGAGGTAGTGAGGATGTGTCAGTAGCACAGTGCTGATGTTGGTGTGAATTGTGGACGTGTCCTGGATTGGTTGATACAGGATGTTTGCTCTTTTTGCCATTGATGCACAACACCCTATTTCTATGGAAATCTTTGGCTATGTTGGAGTTACTCAAGTCATCTGTCCCCGTGAGCAGTCCCCTGTCCATAGGAAAAGTGTCCTCTGTGTCACATAAGGATATGTGAGGGTGATGGCATTCTTCATTCTCTCTCACTAGTGTAGATGCAACTTGCATAAAACGTTGGCCACTCCCTGTGGTGCACTAACGTGGTCAGCCTTGAGTACTGGTATCACAGAATGGTGGATGTTGGAAGGGACCTCCGGAGGTCACCTTGTCCAACTCCCATGCTCAGGCGGGGCCACCTAGGGCTGCTTGCCCAGGGCCATGTCCAGACAGCTTTGGGATACCTCCAGGGATGGAGACTCCACAACCTCCCTGAGCAACCTGTGCCAGTGCTCAGTCACCCTCCTAGGGAAAAAGGTTTTCCTGATGTTCAGAGGGAGCCTCCTGTGTGTTTGTGCCCATTGTCTCTCGTCCCTTCACTGGGCACAACTGAAAAGAGTCTGTCCTCTTTGCACCCTCCCCTCAGGGAGATCTCATCAATGTCTATCAATACCTGAGCCTTCTCTTCTCCAGGCCGAACAGTCCCAGCTCTCTCAGCCTTTCCTCATAGGAGAGATGCTCCAGTCCCTCGGTCATCTTAGTGTCCCTTTGCTGGACTCTCTGCAGTTGCTCTACATCTGTTATACTGGGAGCCCAGCACTGGACACAGCACTGCCGGTGTGGCCTCACCAGTGCTGAGGCAAGGGGAAGGATCACCCCCCTCGGCCTGCCTAGTGCAGCCCAGGGAACTGTTCATCTTCTTCGCAGCAAGGGCACATTGCTGGCTCGTGGGCAATTTGGTGCCCACCAGGACTCCGGGGTCCTTCTCTGCCAAGCTGCGTTCCAGCTGGGTGGCATCTTTGTGACATGCTCAGTTGTCGACTGGGAACTCGGGACACTGTGCTCAGAAGTTGAAGCATCCCAGTCGCTGGTTAATCAGCTTTTGTGGATGTCCTGGAGACGGGCAATGATGTTTTGAATGGAACGTGCAGGGTGTTCCTGGACATTTTTTGGAATGCCTACAAGATGTGCATTAGCATCTGGTAATTTAATACTCAGTAAGGACTAAAATATATTCTTCGGAAGAATAGCTCTAACTAGAGGAGAAAATTAAAATGCTTCTTTTGTCATTTATAAATTGGATATCAACCTGATCTAAAAGCATACATTAAAGAGAAACTTTCATTAAGATGGTTTTGTCCTTGCAATTCCCAGTGAAGCAGAACTTTCCCACGCACATCAGCACTTTTTTGTATTTGATCAAAAAGGGGGCTGGGTGACCAGTACCCAGTCATCCCTGCTAGTCTGCCTTTTTTTTCTCAGTAAAATTCATGAGCTTTGCCAACAGATAAGCCCTTTCAAGTCCCAGGGAGAAATAAGAACCTGTAGAGTTTCGCATCTTGCCACCAGCCTTAATGAAGCCGCATAATTGGAAAGGTCAGTCGTCATTGTTTGTCATTGATCTTGCTGACATGAATTCATGCTGATCAGGTAGATTTTAATATTACCAGATCAATAAATGCCCGCATCCGGGATTTCTATATGGCATATACTTCAGGAGACCAAGTAAACCAAGTCTTTCCTTTGATGCTTTTGATCAGGTACAGGTTTTTTTATGTTTAAGTTAACACTGGATAACAATTTTTTGCACTTGTTTGAGTTTTTGGTAACACACACATCCCAACCCTGCAGACGCGCAGAGCGTGTTGTGAAGCTTTTGTTCCGGTAATGGCTCTGATAAGGTTCCCTGTTTCACTGAGGTTTGCTTTTGCTGTACCAACACCAGCGTTGTAACCTGGGTGACTGAAGACACAATACTGGTGTGACTGGACATAAACACGAGGCTGCAGATGGACAGTAGTATTCTGGCATTCTTGAACAAATCCCATCCCCTGCAGTCTCAGTACAATAACAATAATATTGTGCAGTAACTATTTTTTTATATGAAGCTGGTCAAAACAGAAGAAATGTTTTGAATGATCCTGCAGCCAGTAGAGCAAGTCCATGTTTGCTTTCACTACAGATAGCTTAAGGGTCTGGTGTGGTTCCAGCCTCATTTGGTTGATGCACATCACTAGCGCTGGATCGACGTTGCTTTCTCTGAGCCACTCTCGGTAGTATGGAAATGCCGCTTTGCAGGTATTGACAGTGCTGAAAGGGGAAATTTTCTGCACGTGTTGCCTAATTTCATTTTTGTAGCTTAAATCTGAACAGATCCTCAGTCGAATCCATCCATAGCCAGTACTCCGTTCTCTAGCAGCCTGAGCTCGCCTTTCTCCGTGCCTTCGGAAATACTCTTCCTGCTGTGCTCCACTTGCTCTTTCACTGGGGTGTCCCTACTTCTGTGTCTGACACAGCACCTTTTCCATCATTCCTTTCTGCTTTGTTTTGGGTGAAATGTGTGTTTTCTGGGCTCAGACCTGGGTGGGTGACATTAGCTGCCGTGCTACCTTGTGCTGATGTAAAAAGCCTGGTGCCAAATGGGCAGTGTGAAATGGGGCTGCTCATGGCTCTGAATCCACAGTTGCCTTTGTCAGCAGCTGCTCAGCCCTTCCTAGGAAAGCAGATCCTCTCTTCTCTTAAGGACGGGCTTTCCTCTTGGCCGCAGCATCTCTCCTTTGGCAGGAGGCGGCGATGGATTCGCTGGCACTGAAGCAGCAGCACCTGTAACGCTGGTGGCACATGGGATGCTTCCTGGCAGCTTGCTATCTGTATTGCTGAAAACAGCCCTGTGCATGTGAGCAGCCCAGGACCAAGCTGGTGGCACCTCTGCCTCCGCTGGTACCAGTGTGCAGTGTTTGACAGCACCTTCCTTGGGCACGTCTGTTCCCGCTAAACCAAGCACTTGGCCTGGAGGCACCTTGGCAGATGCAGTTCCTTGGGTTGTGCTTCACGGGAGGTAATTCTGAGCGACAGAAAAGCCCTTTTGGCCTTACAACCTGTGGCTCTGCAGGCTTTTCCGTTGTCTAAACCAAACTCAAGGTTGCTCCCAGCTCTCATGAGCACCAGGAGGCTGCTTCAAATAGAAGTAACTGGGGTGTGCAGGATGGGAGCACAGGGCTTTGCTGCACCTCCAGCGTGTCCATCCCTAGGTTTTTTTCCTAATTTCATTTCCATATGTTAACATAGAGTTCAGTTGGTTTGTGTTTTGTATAGTAAGGAAAAATCTGCCTTCTGTAGGATAGTTACTTGGGGAAGTTTCTCCTCTGTTTGTTACTGCTTATATCCCAGAGGCATGCAGCCCAGCCAGGCATCTGCTGCTGGGAGCCACCCAGGCAGCCCGGGGCAGCGCTGCCTGCACGAGCTGCTGTTCCTTACACAAATGTTTTAGGCAGAATGTAGCCGGGAAGAGACAACCAGACTACTCAACTCCGCTCTGCACTTAGCTTTTGACAGCTAAAGCAGTTTTCACACTCGTTGTGGTACAACCTGCAGAAGACAGATATGAGTATGCAGCTTCTGGTGGGGACAGGCCTGGCTCTAGTGTTTGAGGATTCCTAGCAGTGAAGAGTTGTCTGAAGGGCATGAGAGTCTGCAGAAGTAGCTCCTGCAAAGCCTTCTGTCGTCAGGCTTCGGTCTGGAGGTCAAATGTTCCAAAAAAAAGGTAAAATAGCTAAGATCAATCCATGGCTAAGCTATCCATCACCCTATGATTGGTACATACTGAAACAAAAGATGAAGTCCTTCTGCAGTGTGGGGATCCGTTTCCCATTCCCAGCAAATCCATTGTGAGTGGGTTGATTTACAGATCTCAAGAGGCGCTTTGATAAAAAGACGTGTTATTCTCATGCTATTTAAGCTAGTTTAACACAGCTGCTAGTACGTTTTACAATTCTCTGCATTTATGTCACTGTAGGATGCAAATCAACAGAACCCCCCACATACTTAGGTTATTTTCATTTTCTCTTGCTTAGATGATATCTCCAAACATTGTGTGAAATGTCTTCTGTCCTCTGCAGGGTAGTCATAAACCAAAGGGATTTTTTTTTTTTCTCCAGTTTTTCTGTGCATGCTGGTGTTTCCCTGTGCCTGCAGCTTTCTAGAGAGCCAGATAGTTTTTGAGACATGGATTCATCTAGGTTCAGGCATCTAAAATGTAGTATCAGGTCTGAGCTGGTCAGCTGGGTGCCTCTGCTGGTGACTGGAGTGGGGGAGAGGTGTGTAGAAAGGGTGAGTTTTCCCTTGCTAAAATTAAGCAAGATTAATTCCATCCTTCCTGTCAAATGCATGCTGTTGTTAATGTATTTGATTGGATTCAGGGGATCTCCTTATGCTCTCTGGATTGTTGTTTTTCGTTTTTATCTTGACAGTAACACAAATTCTTTTCTCTTTCCAGGGTGACTGTTGGATCTGTATGGAGCTCATGTCTACCTCGTTTGATAAGTTTTACAAATATGTATATAGTGTATTAGATGATGTTATTCCAGAAGAAATCCTAGGCAAAATCACTTTAGCTGTGAGTATTTTGTTAAACCTTTTTGTGTTATTGAAGCTAATGTGAAAAATTCAGATCTTTCAATCACGCGTGAGAAAGCTGGTTGAACTGCGTGCAGCAGAACTGCTGCTGGTGTATTGCACCATGGTTTTAATGATCCTTGAGTGTACTCTGACTTTCTTGTAGCATGTTGCATGATGGAAAAGCAAGTCCTGGGGTCTGCAGTCTGTTCATACAGAGACCCCAGGTCCAACCTCCTGCTCTGTCTGCTTGAACATTGGTGCTGACAGCATAGGCACCAGTCCCCTACTTGGGGGTCACTTCACGTGCACTGGTGGTGCCATCAGTGGAAACTGGGCACAGGTCGTCCCATCCTGAGGAAGGTGTCTAAGGTAGATGAGCTGTCTCCTCTTCCCTTGCTTGTTCAGGGAACAAGAGATTGGGCATTACAGCCAGGACATGTGAACCCCACCAAACTATTTGAAAATAAGGGTCTGGTCTCGGTGAATTGCCTGCCCTCTCTCTTGAGTCAGCGGGGAGAGGTTGGTGCCTCTGTACGGGAGCCGAGTACCCATCTCATGGTGCCTTAGGCGGTGAAGTGAGATGAATCCCAGCCAGGGTATCCGAGTGCAGCCCTGGTACACGGAGCCTGCTGTCTCCCTCTAAAGAGCCGTGTAAAATTATCCTTGACTGTGCTAAAGGGAACCTTTAGTTATCTAAACACAAGGGCAAGTTTTGGCCCTGCAGGGCAAGCTTTTGGCTTTGGGCTGTGGAGGTAGGGGTGTTGAAAGGTATCCCGAAACCTCTATCCTTCTGCTGCCTGTAAAAATCTGTCAAGTCCATTGGATCTCCGCAGGGTATGCTGTGCTAGTCCAGTTCAGAAAAACCTCTGGTAGCCTTGTGCAAAGGTTCCCTAAAGTACAAGGGGGTCTTCAGCAGGGGGTGAACCTGGTTGCTGTTTTCTTGAATTAACCTGGAAGTTCTGGCCCAATAAAAAACCAAGGCTGAGTTAAATGAATTAGTTCAGCGAGGCTGCTGGACGATAAAGGGCTGCTCAGGTGAAGCACTGTTCAGGACTAACGGGGGGAAATGTGAGCAAACAAGTGAATGCTGAAGCCGTGCTGTGTTGGTGACAGATGGGCAAACTGCCTCTGCATTGCCTTCAACATGTGAAAGCTGCAGTAAGCTGGTGTCCTGAGCTGTCAGAGTGACAGGAAGGTGCTCAGCAAGTCTCAAGCCATAACCTCTTGAAAGGATATGGGAAAATTCTGCTCAGTGCCTGATATTGGGAGAAAAACTGTCTTCACTGTTCTTAGGAGCATCTTTATAAAGTGTTGAGCCTACCTGGACCTGCTGACACTTCTTGCAGCTAACAGGCTGCCTTGATGGCTCATGCATCTTTTTAGCAGAAGTGAAATGAATTAAAATGGTTAACTTTCAAGTTGTTTTTTTTTTTTTTTGTAAATCATCCTGTGAAGTCAGGCTCCTTAAGTGTCTCTTTCATGTGATGGTGAATGGTTAAATGAGAACAGCTTCCTCTGCTGCTCCCCACACTGATGCTGCTCAGCAAGTGGAATGGGAACAGTTATTACCTACTGAAAAAGTACACCATAGGGCTTGAAATAAGTTATTACTCAAGATAATTAACAATAGAAATCGCTTGACTTCACCTCTTGCTCCTCTCTCCCAGAATGGGATCTTTCCAGGTTACAAGTGCTATGTGTTTACTTAAGCACGTGCCCTCTCTTATATCACCTTGTGTTTGCAGGAAAGATTGGGAGAAAAATGCTTTTATTACATGGTGTATTACAGCATTGATATTCAAAGATATTAATTGATTTTTCCCCCTTCTTGGAGCTCCAAATGTTTAATAATCACAAGAATCTTATGACATTTGCTTATTTTTCATCTGCTTTTCTTTCCTAGACTGTGAAAGCACTAAACCACTTAAAAGAAAACTTGAAAATCATTCACAGAGGTGAGTTCATGTCTCTTCTTCTTGCCTACAAAAACAATTGAAAGGATTTTTAAGTGGCCTTTCCTTCAGGTCAGAATGTAGTTAGCGTGTATGCTACCCCAAGTGTGAGAACAGGTTTGCACAAGTGTGGCCACAGTTGCTATTTCATTGCCCCTTTGGTCTGTGGGTTTCCAGGAAAGCCTGATTTCAAGGTGATTGGGTGTCTGCCTCTGCCCATGGGCACGTGGCGTGTTTGGGGCTGGCTCCATCTCCTCTTGCTCCCGTTCAGGATCCTCAGCGGCGGTGAGCACGTCCAGTCACCACCTGCCCACCCCGCACCAAGGGGCAATGGTGATTGCGCAGCACTGCCGGTGTTGATTCTCTGCAGCTGCTGTTCCTGAAACTGAAACCTCCAGCCGTGACTTAGCGGTTTAAATTTCTTCCCTTGCAGACATCAAACCTTCCAATATTCTTCTGGACAGAAATGGAAATATTAAACTCTGTGACTTCGGCATTAGCGGACAGCTCGTGGACTCCATTGCCAAAACGCGGGATGCAGGCTGCCGACCGTATATGGCGGTGAGTGGGGATGAGCCGGGCAGCAGGGAGCTGGCATGTCTGTGGGCTGTGCAGGATCTTACCCCCCTTCTGCAGGCCTGGCTCAGCGCGACTGTGCCTGGTGTCTGGCTGAAGCGTCAGCCTGTTCCCCTGGCATGAGCACCCCCTTTCCAGATGAAACTGAGCTCTGGATTGAGTACTGCTGCTGGCAGCGTGAGCAAAGACATCCAGGCTGTGGCAAAATGACCAAATTCCCTTTTTTTTCTTTCCTGTTTTCCTCTGCTGCTGCTGTTGCTGCAGCGCTGAAGCAGAGAGCTTCTCCGTGCCTTCCAGCAGCACCCGCTCATGCTCCAAAACAGATGGCGCACAAGGGAGGCAGGGCTGTCTGGGTGCAGGGTTTTCTTGGTCTGCAAGAAGTCCATTTGCCACGGTAAGATTATGTGACAGGAGTTATTGCAGAGCAGAATTATAGTGATTTTTGCAAACCACTTCTATTCCAAAGTGTGCCGTAACTTAATTCCAGGAGAATGTGATTCTGGAGAGCAGCGGTAGCCGAGCAGCTGCGTGGAAATCGCTTGGGCTGAGCCGTGGCTCCTGGGAGTCTGTTCTGCTTGTTTCCTTCCCTCTTCCTCTCAGGGAAAAAAGCGGTGGTGGTGATTTGCAAAGCTGTCTGAGGGTTTTAAACACTTCTATGTATCGGGCTGCTTTGAAAATGCATCTCTTGGTTTCACGTGAGCTGAGGGTGCCTTGCGCAGGGAGCTGTGTATCTATCTGCTGCCATCAGTGTAACTTTCATTTCAGTGGCTGTGTTTAACTCTCATTACTTATCGTGTCACTCTATTTGCTGAAAAATACTGGGTTTTGAACTCTTATCTACCACTAAGGAAACAAAAAAAGGAAAATCTCTCTCTTTTAAGGTACAGTGCCCATCTGGTCCAGGTCATGGCTCTCATGTGCCTTTTATCTGACTGGGGTGTCCAAGGCAAAACCCGTCTGCCCCAACCCTGATCTGTGCAAGCACAGAGTCTGAGTTTCAGAGCATTTGACTTTTTTCTGCTCACTGTCCTCACACCAGAGCTGGTTACTCAGTGAGCTGGAAAGAAGAGTACAGATGAGTTCTATTCCTGGAGACCAGTGCTGCGGTACAGCAGAGTGTGTGCAAGCTCTGAGCTATGCCAGGTAGTGAGAGGGCAGACGGGGGCAGTTTGTTTAAATAAAGACCTTGTGAGGCTGGAGAGAGGGCAGAGGTGTGTTTCCGCTCTGAGCACTTTTGGCAAGTGTGTGGAGCTCCCTGCAGGGAAGAGGATGGGTCAGAGCCGCCCTGCCTGTTGTGTTGGTGGTATGTGGAATGCTGAGGGCAGCAGCAAAGAGAGGTGCCCCAGGAGGGGGCTGGAGCCAGAGCAGCCTGAGCTGTGGTGGGTATTTGCATCTCAAGCAGGTGCTTTCGATAGCATCGCTCTGCAGAGTTACGGCTGTTGTTGACTTTTCCCTGTCCTCTGAGGTACGTATCAGGCCTGTAAATAGGGCTCTTGTAAAATTGCTCACTCCTTTTCCCCTCCTAAGTTCAGTAGGCTATAATTGCAGGAATTAATGTTCCCACTTTTTCTTAAAACTGTGGGTAGATGGTTAACTTTGCACAGGCTGTTGGTTTGGTTATGACATGACAGTTACCAGTACGTCTGTAAATAGCTGTGCTGCTTCATTGCCCCTGGGACTTTGGGGTGTGGGTGCTTCCGACAGCCCCTTGTCTTTCCTCCCTGTCTGTGCATATCCACTCTGTTCTTTGTGGATTTCCACCAGCTCCAGACTCTGTTGGATTTTGAAGTGAGCAAAAGTGTTTCAGTTCAGTTTGTGATTTTAAGAGCCTTGGCATGGGATACAGTTGGTGGGACGAGCCAACAGCTGGCAAGCAGTGTGGGAGACGGCTGGCCTCTTCCCTTCTGCTCTCCGGACTCAGTGACTCCACTCCAAGTACATGAGGATTTCCATGTATCGGGGAGCCTGGGAAATGGGGAGATGTCCCAAGCATGGAGGCACATCTGCTAGCTCTTTCTCCAAGCCACCGGAGGCTCATGGCTGTAGTGATGCTGGGATCAAACCTGAATATACCTGGGAGGGAGTCAGGCCAGTCACTCTCCTTTTGAAAGGAATTTTTTATTTTGGTGCAAAATAGGTGATTATTTTTGGTTCAAAACAATGCGACTGTGTTCAGCCAGGGTGGGTCTGATAAGGGCTGCTGGATGGTGCTCCCTGATGATCAGAGCATGTTGCTCTGCAAGGCCACTTGGCCAGTGGCACTTGCGTTAATTTTTGCAGCATGAGCACTTGCCCACCGAAGGAACATGATAACACCGTGTTCACTGGAGCTGGGTCCCCAGATAGCTGTTAATAACAGTAACATGGGATGTCAGCCACTTTGTGAGCAGTCAGATTAGGCAGCAGGAGCCACGTCCAGCTGCTTGGCAAGTGCTGGGTGGTTTAACCAAAACTGTTGGAGCTCTCACGGAAAGCAACGTGTCAGCCTTGGAGCTGCCAGTGCTGGAGAAGTTATTTTCTTTTGGGTTTTGAATTCCCCTGCAATTGTTCTATTGAAGTAAAGGTGTGCATGTTGGTGCCTTGTGTTCTCTGAAAGAAAGAAAGGAAAGACGAGCCCCCGCACTGCCTGCAGAGCTGCCCAGACTGTTTGCTGAGTGCTGCTGAGATGCATGCCAGTACCAGCGTTGTGGGTTTGCTCTAGGTGAGGTTTCTCAGTGTGTTCACGGCAGCCTTAACCCAGCAGTGGGGGTGAGACTGCTCCCGGCCAGCTCCTGGTCCCCCTTGTCTGCTGCTCCCCGGTGATCCCTGCTTTGCCTCCTGCTGCGGCGGCTGCTGCTGATCTGGGTGGGAGGAGAGGCCCTGTGTGCCACACTGCAGCTGGCGCTCTTTGTGGCATTACGGCTTTTGCGTTCTTAATGCTCTAGTGTACGCAGTTCCTGTGTCGGAGAGGGGGGATGGGACTGGAAGCACCTGGTTTAGGTAGGGGAGAACCCAGCCAGTGTGAGGATGAGTTCCTGCCCTGCTCCTTTGGGACCTCTGCACGGGCAGAGTCTGATGGTGTCACACACGTCCCTCACGTCCTTTTCCCGTGTCACCTGGGAGCTGCCTGCTGCAAGCTGTGGCCGTGTCCGAGTGACAGTGCCCTGTGCCGCTTCACCCGCCCTCCCTGGGCTGCTCGCTGAGCTCTCCCTGCAGAGCTGTCGAGAGGAGGGGATGGGCAAGGGGACGTGTGTGACCGGCGGGTATGACCAGCCTTCTTGGTGCTAATGCATGACCCGGGTCCCAGCAAACATGCTTGTTCCTGCCTGTGCACAAATAGAGGGCCAGCGCAGAGCCCTGTCGCTGCAGACCAGTGCTCAGGATGTGTTCCCTTGCTCCTCGTTTCCCTCTGCAAAGATGGGCAGTCACTGCTGGCATCAGCATCTGGGGCCAGGTGGAGGCTGTGTCCCTGTGCTCGGGTGGCTCATTGCATGGAAAAGGAAAGATTCCCAAGGCAAGGGACAGTGACAGCTCTAAGCCCTGCTCCTCCGGCCTCCCTGTGCGGGTGGAGAGGCTGCAGGGGTGCGGGAGCTCTCTGAATGCTTTACCCAAGCAGAGCTGCAGCAAGAGCCTCTGTTTCAGCTTTGCATTCCTGACCCAGTGCCCAGGTTTTCATCGGCTTCACTCATTCATTTATCTGAGCAGGCAGGCTGTTGTTTTGAATTCATGCAGCTAAAGTCTTCGATGCTCCTGAATATTGCTGTGTGTGTTGGACTTTTTTTTTTTTTTTTCTTCTTTTCCATCTGGAACTTGGCACCCAGCCATAATTTTTATGACTGAGAAAACAAATTTGGGAGGAGACCGGGAGACATGTGGCATTGCACCGTCCCTCTGCGAGCACCATGGATTGGATCCTGGCTCCGCCGCCTGCAGCGTAGCGAATGCTGAGGGAGATGCCTGGGCTCTGAGCACAGCCCTTCTCGCTCGCGTGCCGCTGCTGTCACCTGCGTGCTTCAGGGGTTTCGCCTGAGAACATAACCTCTGTTACTCATTCACCGGCTAAGATAATCCATGAAGTTTTGCCCATTGTGGGACTTTTCTCTCCAAACTTAGCTCCTTACATCAGGCGACGCAGAGCCCTCTGCCCCAGGGCTGAGCTCCTGTCTGCGCGTTGGCGCTTCCACCCCATCCTGCCGGGGACACGGTGGGGAGGGATTTTCCTCCTCACCTGTTTAGATGCTCGTCTGCACAGGCAGTTTGTATAAAGCCGGGGAGATGTGTCAGCAGCCGCCTCTGTAAGCAGCCGCTCAGCCAGAAGTATTGCGGACAGGATGTGAGTTTTGTGGAGGAGAATATTAAAAGGCAGAAAAAAGTTGGTTTGTCCACTTTAGGAAGTGCCTAAAAGTCAGTTTTAGGAGATAGCTGCCCTGGGGAGGCATTTGAGGCTCAGCTGGAAGCAGTGGGCAGCTCCTCCGTGCCGGGGTTTGCTCTGGGGAACACAGCCGGCCATGCTGGGGAGGCCCAGGGTGGGCCCCGCTGCCCGGCTGAGCTGCGGGAGGGCTAACTGGAAACCAGAAATAGCAGGATGTGATCAGCAGGGCGGTGGCGGTGCAGAGAGGGGTGGGCACGGCCCCTCAGGGCAGGGTCCAGTGTGGGGAGAGGGAGGGAAGGGTTATGTGGGTCCCAGGTCCTCAGGCGCGGGCCTGTTGGGCTCTCGCTGCTCGCGTGGGTGCAGCCAGGGGGTCCCGCCTCAGGCCAGCCCGCGGGGGTCCGCACGGGGCTCCCCACCCCTGGGCCAAGCTTTTTCCCATCAAGGGAGCGTCCTGCGTGCCTGTCACGCGCTCAGTGTGGGCTGGGGGCTGCTGGGCCTCCCCCGAGCACCCCTGTGTGCAGCCAGGCCTGGCTCTGCCATCCCCTCCCTGCCGCCTCAGCGTGGGCCTCGGCAGGGGGGCAGGCAGGGTGAGGGCCATGGCAGCAGCGCGGTACCCCGCCTTGTTCAGGAGCACATGCTCAGCATTCGTGGAGGGCAAAAGCTCTGTCTTCCTGCAGTATGGGGAGGATTGGGGTCAGGAGCAGACCTTTGCAGGTGCAGGCTTTCCTGGGGAATGAGGCTGGAAGGAGCCCTGAGGGAACACAGCCAGGGCAGGATCCTGCTCTTGTGCCCAGACCAACAGCTTCTGGCTGAACAGGATCTTTTAGAAAGAGAAACCAGATTTTAAGGCTCGTTCTGCTAGTGACTCCTGTTGCCACACGATGAATTACATTCACTGGTGAACATCTGCATGCTGTTAGGCTTGGTTTCTGGTTAGAATGTGAGTACCGTCATCTGGAGACGTCCTCTCTTGGTTCCCTTTCTCTGCTGCATCCTAGAGTCCTTTAGGAGCAGAAATCATCCCATTGCGCTGCTTCCTGCTGGACGCCTTTTCAGTATGTATTTGAAAGCTTACCTGTTGGTTAGGCATTAAGGCAGTGGAAAAATAACTGGGCTCCCTGCATTTAAGCCTTTTGTAATTACTCCAAGGACTTCTAGAGCATCCCCACCAAAATTGCTGGGCCCTCCGTAAGATTCTATGACAAAGTCACTTAATGGGGCTGAAACGATATCTTACAGCCCTCCAAAACTGCTGCCTCTCCAGAGGTCAGCCCTGTTAATCTAATGAAGTTCTTGGAAGCAGTGGTGGGGATGGCATTGAAGGGATGCATTGAGCTCTGCGGTACTCCAGGGTGGTCTTACAAAACAGCTCCCGATGGAGAAGCCTTCCAAAGTTTCCATCCTGCATTAAAGATTCCTCTTTAAGTGTTGGAGAATCTGCCATAGCGGTCATGAAGTTGTCCTGGTCACTAAT
This sequence comes from Pterocles gutturalis, assembly GCF_000699245.1. Lineage (NCBI taxonomy): Eukaryota > Metazoa > Chordata > Aves > Pterocliformes > Pteroclidae > Pterocles > Pterocles gutturalis. Next base: position 18,879 of record NW_010125397.1, read on the forward strand.
TATACTCCTAATACCATCTTTTGAAGATGAGTGAGTCTTGTTTTAATGTGTGGCTGTGGGCTCTTTGCAGAATTACAGAGTTCTTTCCTTGCCACAGCCTCTTTCCCCAGTAGGTATGTTCTGACTCTGCTGAAGTCACCTCTTAAGCTTTTCTTTGAGGAGATTAGCACCTGAACAGTTTATGCTGTTAAGGAAGACTGGATTGTGTTTTATGGCTCTGCTATGAACCCCCCAGGTTTTTAGCATCCTTTTACAAACATGTACCTTGAAATTGAACAAACTTCCAGCGTTTCTCTCACCTGCGGAGTATGTAATAAGAGCAGTGGTTGCTAGTGCATCCTCCTGGTTACACGCCTTGAATCGTGATGCTCCTCTGCGATTAGGAGCCTATCTCTCACCCTGGAATGCTGCTTTTTCTGTGTCTGGTCGAGTGAGCCAGCATCCAGCTGGAGCCCAGTTTACCAAACATTCAACTCACAGTAGTTCTTCAGGAACCCTTATTTGTCACAGGAGCAACATTTTTATAATATGCAGAGTTTAGCAACACTTTATTTTCTTGGATATTATTAGTGGTAGGCCAAGGAAAGTCACCTTTGAGGTCCCGTTATGAAGCCTATCTTTCCCACTCAATAGAGTTCTTTTAACAACAGTTACCCTCTGAACTCTTATCAGTGAAGCCATTTACTAATGCAAATTATTGATGCTTGATTTCGTTGCAGTCCAGACAATGCACTGCACTAGTCCAAGTTTATTACAGCCAGATTTACCTTTTTTATCAAGACGAATAAGGTCTTTGAGAATATGCTGTGCCAAGCCCAATAGGCTTAATTAATGTTCCTGACAATCTTTCTGTGCCTAGCAAGTGTCCCCTGTCCACCAGTCCCTCACTTTGCCAGGAAAAGGGCTGCAGGAATTCAAACGCTGCTAGGAAAGCCAGCTGGGAGGGGATGGTAATCCCATGCGAACGGAAACCAGCGTCTCCACCTGGAAAATGCTGCTGGAGGAGTTTTTAAATGAAACATTTTCTCAGAGTAAATATGTAAAGGAAATAGGAGGGGAGGAAAGGCCATTCTCTAGAAACATGATCTCTGCTGATAATCTCTGTGCAGCCACAGGCTTTGTGGCTGACCTGGGCGAGGGGGAGAGACAGGAAATCAAAAAACAGGGGATTTTGGAAGGAATGTCTGAATGGAAAAGTCTGATCAGGGATGAATATTTAGACTGAAGTGTTTTTTGACAATAAGAATATTCCTACCTCCTGCGTAGTGTTTTTCTCCAGTAGGTGTAGAAGTGGTGCACAGAGAGACAGTGTTACTGCTGCTGTCTTGGAGGTGGGAAACTGAGGAGCAGAGGGAAGCAGCAGATCCACCTGGTTAGCAAAGACAGAAGAACTTGTGTTCTTCGCTTCCCTATCAGCTCTTCCACCCATCGTGCTGTGTGCTGTTTGCTCTGCTGTATCACAACCTGGCTGAGGAGCCGTGTCTCCTGCATCCAGGCTAGGCTGCTGCATGGGATGCTGCACGAGCCCTGTAGTGATGGGCACTGCAGTACAGGGGCAGAGAAAAACATGTTAATTGGTTTTTCATCGGTCACCTAGTACTGGAGAGGAAGGGTATAACCTTAGGAAAGACTTCAGCCAGCACAATGTGACTGTGCTTGCTCATGTGAATGACTCATGGTTGTGCTCTTAGACTGAGGCTTTTGCAGCACCGAGGTCACCTTCTGTGAGCTCCGACGTGCCCAGGAGGAGATCCAGAAAGCTTATTCACTGCACAAAAAACTCGAGAGCCACATGAAATGTGACACCTCACCTCTTTAGCAGCCATTAGAAGAATTTGGTGGCACCAAAGGGAAGTTGCTGTCACTTAAGGGAGATCTGTCTCTCTAAAGCAGAGCCTCTGGAACTTCCCGTAGAGCAGAGCAGTAACACCAGCCAGGAGGAGTGGATGGTTGTTCACATCTACCTGGAGCTCCAGCACCTACCATAGGGCTGCATCTTGGGCACGGAGGTCTGCTCCAGAACAGCGAGTTGCTCCAAGGACAGTCGCTTCACAGAACAGGATTGCCTCTTTTCTGGGAGATGGTGGTCACGTCCACAGGGCTGGCTGTGAGCGTCTCCTGGGGAGGTGAGCGGTCAGGCTCTTCCTCAGCCTTCCACGTCTGAACTGCCAGCCCAGCCCAGTAGGGAAGGGGGAAGGGGCTCCCAGGAATAAAAGATTTGGAGGTCTCAGCGAGCAGATGAGAGGGAGCTGCACGCAACATCTCGTACTCTGGAGGAGAAGGAGACAGGAGAAGCAGGTTTGAGAGCCCTTCAAGTTGGTCCCTCCTTGTCTGCCTTGCTTTGTGCCCATCACTTGCCTTCCAGCCTGGGCTGTGCTGTGACACCAGCCATTGCTCCGTGCTCCGGGTAGGTGTGCGAGAGGCCTGTGCAAGGCGGAGCGCTGAAGGAAGAGCAGCTTGCTCTTCACCTGAGGATTATTATTGAGAAATACAGCAATACGAAAAGTGAGTGACAATATTGTCCTTTACTGAACAGCACAAGAATTTCCCCAACTAGTTATTTATGGTCCTTTAGATGGTTTCCATTGCTGTTGCACAACCCTGCAGACAGCTGTTCAGAGACATCGCTCCCCTCCTTGCTGTGGCTTCGGTTTGGAGTTGGCCCTGCGAGCCAAGTCACTCGGGCAGTGACAGATGCTTCTCTCTGCAAGCACTTGCTGAGCCCCTCGTAGGGCACTGCTGTCCAAACGAGAAAGCCAGGGTAATGAGATCACCACCACGAGGGAGACAGCATTTTTGTCTTGAGTGTCCCTAAACAAATACACATGTGGTATTTCGGTTAACACAGCAGAATAGCGTGCTAAGGAGCCACGGCTGTTATCCAGTTTGTGTCAGAGCAGTGAAGGTCTGTTAACTCTGGCTGCCCTGGTTCACCCTTCACTGTGAGGTTTGCAGCTGAATTTGGCGTGGATGATGCTGCAGCTGCAGCCCGCACAGCCCTTCTTCCAGATTGCAGTGCTCTACCTTGTTCCTGCCATCGGTCAAAGCCAGGGAGGTCCCTGGACTTAATTTCACATGTTTTTTATCGTGAGAAGTTAGTCTCCAGTGGAGGCTGGCAGCTTCCACCTCATACCCATCTGATCCCATGGCTGGAGCAGAGGGAGAGTTTGTATCATGTAGATTTTGTTCTGCTTCCTATACTGCAAAAATTGAGCTCTTTCTGGTTGTTCTTTGCTCCTGGTAACCTTTTATTTTCTTCTAGTCTGGGAATGTATTGGCCTAAGTAGCAAATAAGACTTTGTTATGTACATTTTAATGCCATGTAGGCGGTTTTTGAGTTTGCAGTGCATGTGGGGGAGGGGGGGTGGGGAAATCCCTGATTATATAACCGGTGAAAATCCAGATCTGAGCTTCAAGAATTGGGTTCTCCCAGAAATGCTATTGTGCTCTTTTAGCAACATGAAACAGCTGAAGGCTGCGGTGAGTCGTGCGTGCATCTGTCCTTGTGTTACACCCCAAACTGCCTGTGTTTGCTTAGCCGGGTGTTTGGAGGAGAGGGAGGATCAAGTGCTGCACGCTTCTCATTTTTCACTCAAGATGCTGGTGCTTGGGTGGACACTGAAATGGAGAGAAGACCCGTGGGAGCCTGCACCCGTCTCTGATGCATTTATACCCTGCCTCTTATACCCTGCCTCTTGGCACCATCAGCACATCCAGTGGTGCGTCTCCATCTCGGCCATTTCCTTTCCTCACTTGCACTTGGCATTAGAAGGGCACCTGGCAGGAGCTGGGCTTTGTCTGCAGCCTGGTTCCAGGTCCCCAGAGTGTGACATGCTGACTCTTCTTTGTTGGTGTTAATTGCTCTCATGTCATCTATGCGGAAAATTCCCAGGATTCATTCTGCTCTGTATTTAGACGGGATTTATTTTGGTCTATCCTGCTGTGCCACCACAGTCTAGGGCCAAGTCCCCGTTGCTCCATCTGGGCTCTGCTCGGTTGGTGGTGGTAGCAGGCTGCCCCTGAGCGGGTGCTTTGGAAGAGAAGCTCTCGTCTCGCCAGTGCCACCTCCCTCACCAGTCCCTGCGACACACAACCTTTTAGTAATTCATGGCCTGCCCAGAATATTTGCTCTCATGCAGTCCTGTCATTTCCTGTGCTGCATGGAAAGTGAGTCCTTCTGTAGTCTGTGGCCTGCTCTGCTCTGCTGCGGCACCTCCATCCCTGTGGTCCTGGCACTGGCAAGGCCAGCGTCCCCATAATTTTGTGTGGCTCTGTGCTGGCTGGTCCCTGGTGACAGCTTCCAGACGTCATGATGTATCCCCAACAGTGTGCGGGGCCAGGTCACCTGCCACCATTCCCGCACACCAGCACCCGTCACGTGGGCAGCGTGCCCCACGGTGGTGCGTGCGAGTAAAGAGACAGTCTCTTGTCACCGGGTGGTCCTTGTTCCTGCAAAGTGACTCTGATTTTCATGGTGGGAAGGTACATGCCAGCTGTGGAACCCATGTTCTATTGCCAAAATGCTTATGGCCTGGCATGGATAGCGGCCATGCCCCCAGAGAGCTGCCTCGCTGTGGGACAGGGGTCCATAGTGGCCTGCAGCAAAGGTAACATTGGTAGAATCATGGAAACTCAGAATGGTTGGGGTTGGAGGGGACCTTCAATTAATATCTGCTGCTCACTAGCCCAAGTTGCTCAAAGCCTCATCCAGCCTGGCCTTGAACCCCTCCAGGGATGGGGCATCCACAGCTTCTCTGGGCAGCCTGGGCCACTGCCTCACCCCCCGCACAGGAAAACATTTCTTCCTTATGTTCTATCTAAATCTGTCCTCTTTCAGTTTAAAGCCATCGCCCCTTGTCCTGTCACTACAGGCCCTGGTACAAAGTCTTTCTCCACCTTTCTTATAAGTGCCCTTTAGATATTGAAAGGCTGCAGCAAGGTCTCCCCAGAGCCTTCTCTTCTCCAGGCTGAACAACCCCAGCTCTGTCTTTCTTCTCAGGAGGTGCTCCAGCCCTCGGATCGTTTTGATGTCCCTCCTCTGGACTCGCTCCAGCAGCTCTGTGTCTTTCCGGTGCTAGGGACCTCAGAGCTGGATGGGGGGGTCTCAAGAGAGCTGAGTAGAGGGGGAGAATCCCCTCCCTCAACCTGTTAGCCACAGTGCTGTTGTGCCTGAGGGACAGGGAGGGGACAGCTTGATGTGCTTCACACCCACTTGTATGTTGCTGTCTGCTGGGACCAAGAAGGCTGGAGGAGCCACTGGAGGGGTGAACTACACAGACTCCTGTTGGCAGTTGATCAGAAGACCTTTATTGCATTTTTACAGCACAATATTTACTATTTTTTCAGTTACACACGCTGTCCACGCGCCTGTTCCTGCTGTTCTGTTGGTCAGCATGCGCTCTTCACGCGCCTCAAGCTAACTTGTGATGGGTGCTCCTACAAAAGTTAAGATCAACATTGTTGTTAAATTGTTTATCTTGCCATTACTCAAGATGCTGTTCTGAACACCAGGTTCCTCTTTGTATTCATTTCAAGGATGTATCAAACAACTCAAAGTCACTTGTATCAAAGTCACTTGCAGATTCCCATAAGCCACCAGCATCTGGCAGGAGGAGTTGGAGGCAAGAGGACGCGATAGTGAGAGCTTTGTGCAGAGGGAAGGCAGGGCTGGTGTCGCAGGGCTGCCCTGGGGCTGATGGAGTCTGTCTGTTCTGGGGCCTGAGACCCAGGAATGCTGGAGGGGCTGTGTGGGGGCCAGAGGCAAACCAGGCTGTTGGGGAGGAGCAGGTCCATCATGCTGCCTGTGGCAGGGTAGGCGCAGCATCACTTATGACCGTGATTGATGAGAGTCCCTGAAACTTCTTTCCAGCCTGTAACCTTCTGTACAAGGGGACAGAGGAGGTGCCTGCTGTGCCACACCTAGTGCTGGTCTGTTGTTGATGCCACGTTCTTCTCCCCACCTTCTTACTGCTGGCATTTCCTATTCGCTTTCTCATTATTATTTTGGACTGTTCACAGGAATATATCACTGAGAGTGTTTTGACTCTTTCTGTACCCACTAGGTGATGTTATTGCATGTGTTACTTCCAAGCAGGGGACAACAGCTTTGATTTATAAGCCTCTGCTCCTCTTGTCCTTCCTGAGCCTGAGTGTGAGCCAATGCTCCTTGAGACGTTTTGCTTCTTACTGAAATGTCCAGTAACCTCCTGAAACATCCAAGAGCATCCACATCCCGAATGTTTGCTGCTTATCAAACCATCCTTCCCTTAAATAAGCAAGTAGCAGTGACTGGGAATACACATTTTCCATTCAGATCCTTGTTCCTCTTGCTGTTTTTACACTTTCCCCACTATCTCAGCTACAAAATTGTGGACAATTTGGCATTACATTTCAGTTCCTGATATTTAAAGAAATGGGTGCTGGGAGGTATTGGTGGAACGTGGTAGTCTTCTCATGGCAGTGGTCCACTGGAGGGTTGAGGTTGCGCTAAGGGACTTTGTGTGGCACTCTTCATCTGGCATCTGCCATGAAGTTATATTAAAACGGAGTTTACAAAGCAACTAGGGCTTTTGTAGTATTTCCTGTACCTGCTAATTTAGTATTTTATTGCAATTCAGGTCTCCTTATTATTGTTATACTCAAAACTGAATCGGACTCTGTTTTTGTTTTTTTTATATTTTAATTATTACATTTTTAACAAAATAAGGTAAATTGAGGTTTCTCATAGAGATGACGTGCAAAGCATAAAGATTTTTTTGTGCTGGTTCACCTCTCTAGATAACTCGCTCTTAGGTGCAAATCACTCCTGTCTGGCTTGATAATATTTTCTATGGAAGTCTTTTGTGTGTCTGAAGACCTTGTAGCATCACAGTTGCATTCAAGGGATGCCCGAAAACTTGTTCTTAGAATGCATTGTTTTTAATACCTCTTGAGGTTTAGCAACCAGCAGACAGTTGGGAAGAAGAGTTCTTATAGAAGCTGCTAAAGCTCAGTTCCTCAGGCTGGTGGATGAGAAGATGTTTATTCAGTTCTTACAATTCCCTAGGGACAACTTTGCTGTAAAAACAGCGAAAGCAAAACTTTGTGTTAAAGAGATGCCAAAGTTAAACAAAACTAAATAAATAGACAGTAACAACTATTCAAGCTGCTTGTACAAAAGGGAAAAAAGAGAAAGGATTGGACTGTGATGAATTGCCATTTCAGATCACCTTTTACACTATACTTCCATAAAATCGCTGTTCTCTGCTGGGTTTGGATGTCTGCCCTAGCAAGAAGTTTGCTTCTAGAGCTGTGGCAGGCTCTGCCCAGCAGCAGAGTTTTTTGGAAGTTTGCAAATGCTTCTCATTCCCTCCTCCATGGCACAGTGTTTGACTGGTCCTTCTTCCCATTTCAGCCTGAAAGGATAGATCCCAGCGCATCCAGGCAAGGCTACGATGTCCGCTCAGATGTCTGGAGTTTGGGGATTACATTGGTAAGTGAGCAGGGTTTAAAACCTCTGCTGCACGATATTTTCCCGGTGGGTAGCCTTGGTCCGCTTTGCAATGTGATGGAGCTGGTTGGTGTCAAATGTGCTTGAAGTAAAGCGCAGCTCCGCTGCTGTGGAGGATTTGGATGTTGTGACTGAAGTGGGCACCTCCTGGCTCAGAGAGAACATAAATCCCTTCAAGACAGATGGCTCTGCTGAACCCCTGAGGATACATTGAGCTGCAGCTATGTTCTGCAGAGAAAGAGATATGAGCAAGGAAGAGGTGTTGGATTGTAAAGGAATTTTGTCTCCAAATCTCAGATGAAAAGGGATGGTGAGCGTAGTGGTGCAGAACAGAGCATCCAGCCTGTGTAAATGAGCCTCTCACAGCCCTGGCATCGGTTGTACTTTGGCTGTGCAGAAGACTTCAGTTATTCCTGGATCCCGATTGCTGCTTCCTCTCTGGCTTAATCACAGCACTGCTGGGTGCACAGAGTGATAAACTGAAAAGATCTTCCCTTCTCGAGATGGTGAAGTAGAAGCAAAAGCAGAAGCAATAAGTATGAACCAGTAGCTTCTGTCTTCCCCGCTGGCACTTTAAAATGCTCATTTTCCTTGTCCTGCAAGGAGCAGGGAGTTGGACTCAATGATCCTTACAGGTCCCTGCCAACTTGATCTATTCCAAGATTGTGTGATTCTCATTATGTGTTTTTTCTAGTGGTTGTTAGGATGCTTGGAACGGGACTGGAGGATTTTATTCTCCTATTTTTGAACACTTTAGTAAGAGCATTGGTTTATTTTATAGTCAGTGGAGGAGAAGACATTGTCAACCTGAAAGTGTGGCATAGCCAGGCTAAATCTGGAGTGTTCCTGACAGGCGGCAGAACTCACTGTTGGGTAAAACTTTCCTTCATCTTCTCTCAGTTGAGCTTTGTATAGCGAATGGGATGATGAATCTCATCTTAGTCTTTCTTTTGGGGGATCAGAATCCTTGCAGACATTTCTTACGCTGCTGGAACTTCCCCTGCGTAACCTGCCTGCTGCTGTTGCTGTCTCTCCGCAGTACGAGCTGGCCACGGGGCGGTTCCCCTACCCCAAGTGGAACAGTGTGTTTGACCAGCTGACACAAGTAGTAAAAGGAGACCCACCACAGCTGAGTAACTCAGAGGAAAGGGAGTTCTCCCCAAGTTTCATCAACTTCGTCAACTTGTGGTAAGTGTTTCCTACTGAAAGGACGTGGAGTTGGCTGGTTTTGTCATTTCACGGGATTTGGCAAGGGCTGCATGCCAAGCACTCCTTGGCTTAGTTTTGCAAGCCAACGGGAGGGTGAGGACCTTTCACATTTCACTGTTTAGGAGGTGATGGGAGACTTGTCTGGGTGGGGGCTGAAGGGCAGACCTTTGCTGAGAGCCTGTGCACGGGAGAGATGCAATCAGACCTGTGGCAGGAGGTTTGTGTGACCAGGCAAGGGCCTGGGCATCCTGTTCCTTGGTCTGACAAGCCTGGGGGCAGACCTGCTCTTTGCCTTTTCTTCTGCAGGCAGAAGCCTGAGACACCTGGCAGGATTGTCTTGCGGTTGGGATCTGTCCTGGTCCTGCCTTTTGCCTGGCAAGGCCAGGAGCCTTCCCGCCCAGCCCTGCTCAGCGTGGTGACTGTCAGGACCCGTAGCGGGTGGCTTGCTTGGTTGTTGGCTTCGTGTCTTGTGTCACTCGTACATCAAGATCAAGATTAGAGATGCTTTTCTGAGAGGACAAGGCTTCTGCAGCACGGCCAGCCTTGGGTGGGGAGCGTGTGGTGTTTGTGCAGGAGGGGCGTGGGACAGCCCTTCGGCCCCCCGCCATGTGCGTGGTCCTGCTTAGGTTAAGGGCCGATGGTGAATTTTCTGATTAAGTACTTTTCTATCAAAACATGAAAGATGATCAACGTAGTTTTGTTAACCCAATACCAAAGCACACAGGAGATCCATCAGCATGACCTGTGTCCCTCTTCTGGGACCTTCTGCTCTGGGCAGACCCAGGTGATGGACATCCCCAGGACAGGGGTGTCCAGCTCAAAGCTCTGTGACAGGAAAACTTAGCTCTAGACAATTTTAACTTTCAAGAGATTTTGTTTCAGGGTTTTCCATCTGCTGGACATGTGAAAGGTTCTGGTTCAAAATGAAAGACGTTTTGTGGTTTGGGTTTTAGTCTCTTTCAGAATTGTGAATTTTTATAGAGGCCGGGTTCTTTTTTCCCAGCTGGCTGTAAGGGAGGCTTGGATGTTGACTTTTTCAGTCAAAAACACTGTGGTATTTGGTTAGAAAGTCAGAGCTGCTTTCCCCACAGTACAAGCAATACTTTCAAGTTATCTTTCAAGTTACATCTTTCCCCACAGTACAAGCAATATTTTCAAGTTACAAGCATCTCCTTCAGAGATGCAACATCACTGTAGAGTTCGCAAAGCCAGGAGCTTGCTCCCTTGCCTTGTGTGCACTGATGAGTTTGGCTCCAGATCACCCAACAGAGGAGCCTCTGTGGCCTCTCTGCGAAACAGCAGCATCTTTGGCCCGTGGGTCCGATTGGGTCAATTCCTGTTTCCAGCCCATTTACACCTCCCGGGGCCTGCTGCTCTGAAACAACCACCTTGCCTAGAGCATGGGGCAGTTTTCAGTCTAATTCTGTTTTTTGTTTAATCTGGTTTTGTAAATAAGCTGACTTCTGCCTGGAATATTTATAGCAACACTGTAATAAATATTTTTCTTAATAACCTTTAGTTAAGTGCAAACAGTAATCTTTGCTGTTACTAAGCAGGCAGGTGAGCCTCCAAAAGGCTGTGCTGGCATAAATCTCCTGAGCATTACCCTACAAATGGGAATCTAATAATCTTCTATTTTTGTGCATTCAGGAGTCAGGAAAAATGTTGAAAGAGAGTCCTGCAGTGTTGCTGCCTGCTCGCCATGATAGATCAGTGAGGAAAGAATATTTTTGATAATAATTAAAAAGTTTCTGGAATTTTTATTTCTTTTTACAATTTCCTTTGGATGCAAACAGTGCTATGAATGCCTGGGTGGGACACTTGTCCCCTTCAGCCCGCCTCCCTCTGTTAGATGCCTATCTGAAGTCACACTCCTCCTGGAACTGCTTACAGCAATTCAGCTTTTTGCTCCAGAGTTTGCCAAGTATCCAAGCTTTGTCTGGCTTTTGGGATCCTCGTGCTGGCAGCTGCAGAGGCAGCCATGCTCGCAGCCAGAGCCACTTGCTCCCGAGGTCCAGTGTGCCTGGGGAGGGGACCCAGATGCTCCTTGTGAAGGAGCTGTAAATGGCCACTCCAGACATGGAGCTTCACGTTGAGCTGGAAAAGAAATGAAATATTTCTAGGACTGCTTGATGAAAGCATGCATGGAAATTTCAGAGCAAAACCTGGACTGTGAGCTGGCGTTCTGACTAGTTGCCCTAAAGGAGTTGTGAGGAGCATCTTCGAACCCCCAGAGTACCTGAGGTCAGGAAATGAATTGCTGTTGGGTAGCAAAACCCTGAAGTGAGGATCTTTGTGCGGTGGCTGCAGAATTTCCTGCCCTCTCTGACCTGCGCAGCTCTGCAGGCAGGTCACAGGAGAGCAGCACTGGGCCTGCAGCGTTCGTTACCCTCTGCTGCTCCAGATAATTGGAGGCCATGCCATAGTAGCGCTGGAGCTTGAGACAGGTCCAGCCAGAGCCCGTGGGGATGGAAATGCAGCTGTTGGGAATTAGACTGAGCTCTCCTGGGTTGGGAAAGATGAAAGATGCTGCCTCCGCCCTTTCTCTTCCCAGGGGTGCAGCTCTGGTTCCCAGGCAGGGTCTGCCAGTGCCACCCATTGCCCCTCCTGTCCCCTGCCATGTCACCCCTGCTGCAGGGGCTTTGATGGCCTTTGCTGCCACCTGCTGTCCCCTGCACTGGGGCCAGGTGGTCGGAGTGCCAGAGGAGCCCACCAGGAGGGGACGCTTTCCAGCCTGTCCCCCCTGTCCTCCAGCTGCCCATGGGCAGCCGTGTCACCTTTCCTGTCCCTTCCTGTCGGCTGTGGCCTGCTCAGCTCTGGATGTACCACCAGTGCTGGGAATGAGCCAGGAGGGCTCAGGAGCCTGGACCTGGCCCTGCAGAGCGGTTTGGCCATCTGCTGCCTGCGACAGCCCCTGCTCACGTGTGCCAAGCTGATGGTGTGGTGCCTGCATCCCCCGTCTGTGCCCGGGCAGACAGCGCTGGCTCTTCTCCTGTCGGCTGTGGCCTGCTCAGCTCTGGATGTACCACCAGTGCTGGGAATGAGCCAGGAGGGCTCAGGAGCCTGGACCTGGCCCTGCAGAGCGGTTTGGCCATCTGCTGCCTGCGACAGCCCCTGCTCACGTGTGCCAAGCTGATGGTGTGGTGCCTGCATCCCCCGTCTGTGCCCGGGCAGACAGCGCTGGCTCTTCTCTGCCTCTGAGCCCTGCTGCTCAATGGATGGAGGTCAGGCTGGCTGCTGCTGTGGGCTGCGGTCAAACCCGTTTCTGTGTGGAGGCAGCAGCAGGTCAGGATGGCGTTCCGCTTGCAGCACAAGGATGGTTTTTGCAGGAACAAAAGGCAGTGAGTCCCACCATGACAGCGTGGATTCAGTATCGTGTCCTGTAAAAATTTGCGTTTGATGTCTGTAACAATTTCCCCAATTCCACCTTCTCCTAATTCTCTTTTTGCTTTCTTTAGCCTTACAAAGGACGAGTCCAAAAGGCCAAAGTATAAAGAGCTTCTGGTGAGTGCAAACGTGGCTGCCCGCACTGGCTATCGTGGCTCTGCCGGTCACGCAGCGGGGCTGGGTCGCATGTCTGAGGTTGCTCCTTGTCTTCTTGGGCTAAAAAAGCAGCTCCACAGCCTGAAGAAGAGCACCACCGCCCCACCACCGCCTCTGGCCTGCGGTCGTGGTGATGGCCAAGATCATTAGTGTCTGTACATGAATACAGGAGATCAGCATGGGGGGGACGCGCCGTTGCAGCGGATCACTGATCCCTGAGGTGGGCAGGCTGGGGCAGAAGCGTGCTGGCCGGGCCATGTACATCCTGCCTTTGCCTGAGGTCCTGATACCACACAGAAGCCCTGTCAGACTGCTGGCCAGCGCTATCCTGTGGATGCCTCCAATGCACAGGCCACACAGCGAGGCTGGGAGTGCTCCGGCAGAAGTGAGACCTGAAAGAACACAGCTCTGGAGTGGGACACCAGCAGAGTCTGGCTGGGGGGGGTCTCGAAGGAGGAAGAGCAGCAATACTGGGGGGTTGGCTACGTCACACTTGGCAACCATGCACCTGCAAGGAGCTCTGGGCATCGGGAAGTCACCTCTTCAGGGACGTGTGAAACCATGCCCTGGGTCCCTGGTGGTGGTGGTGGTGTGATACGAAAGGCGTTTGCCTGGTGTCCTGGCCCAGAGAGTCCCTGTGTCATTAATTTCCAGCTGCTCTGAGTTGGGTTCGGCCATTGCAGCCTTCTGGTCAGAGCAGAAATGATCTCCTGTTTGATCTCTGCAAGCCATGGCTCCCTGTCACTCCTGTCTCCCCATTGCTGACAAGGCTGATGATGAAACCTCTCTTGAAAGTATTTCAGTACATGTCCATGCTACACAGAAGCCAGGTGCTTCTAATCCTGCACCCTCACTACCTCCTGCCTGGCAGTTTCTGACCCTCCTGGAGTCCTGTCCCGCCTCCACGTGGTACATTTAAGATATGGATTCCCTGTATGTAAAAGCCATGGACCAGACTATGTCCTGTTGTCCTACAGCTACCATCAAGCCCCATGTTCTAGCATCAGACAAATCCCTGTTAAGCTTTGTCTGGGGTAGCCAGCATGTGTGAGAAGGCAGAATGTAACCTTGTCGTTTTTTTCTCTGATTCCAGAAACATCCCTTCATCCTGATGTATGAGGAACGCACAGTGGATGTTGCATGCTATGTTTGTAAAATCCTGGATCAAATGCCAGCAACTCCCAGCTCTCCAATGTACGTCGATTGATATTGCTGCTACATCAAACTCTAGAAAAAGGGCTGAGAGAAAACAAGCTGTAAAGAATTTTCATCACATATTGCAGTGTTTTTAATGCTCGCCCAGACACCATGTGCAATAATATTGGTGTTATTTCCATCCTGTCTGTATACTGTTGTCACATATAAAGTGCATCCCTGTAATACCTGATCACACAGTGTTAGTGTTGGTCAAAGAGAGACCTCATCTTGCTCTTTTGTGGACATATTCATGAAATGTGGAAATAAGTACATTTATTTGTTGACCGTGATTGGATAGCACCTAAAATTAATTTCTAGACTCAGAACTTGGAGACTTCTCTACAGCTACTGGAAAGATTTTTCTCTCAAACTCTTCCAATTGTTGTTTCAAGTAATAATAAAAAGCAAACAAAAGTTAGGCGTTGTCTGTCTGAACAGCAAGAGACTTTGCCTGGAGGGAGAAGAACTTGCTTAACCAACAAGATGCTTTGCCTTCTGGAGCTAGAAAGGCAAAGGAGAATTTTATTCTTCACAAAGTGCAATAGATTTACTGCTATGAAATTCTGTTGCTTTACAGTCGCAGTGTACTTTCTGGGGACAGTGTACTCAGCTGAACTTCCTGTTAAAGAGAGATCATGTTAAATATAGTGAATATGTCTTTACCAAAAATACGTTGCGTTGAAAGAGGCTAACATTAAACTATTCAGAGATGGGACATAATGTATTCTTTCTCCTTTTACCAAGCCAGCCACTCTTCACTCTTAACTAGGTGTCCTGTAAATTGTTACCTGGTAAGATAAGACCTTTGACCTGAAGAATTATTAAACTACTCGATTGAATTTAACCTGCTTGTGACCTGATTTATAGCTGCACAGTGCTGACCACCAGCTGGCTTTGCTTTGACTCCGACAAGTGCCATTCATAAAGTCTGCAGGTGCTCTAATGAGCCACAAACGAATGTCTCTGATTCCTAGCCAATGTTTCCCGTGTTCTTCACTGTCCCCAGCCCTGATGCTAGCGCCTTTTCCCTGTCCCCAAGACCAGCTGGGCAGCGCTGCCGCAGCCCAGCCCTGTGCCGCTCACAAGACCAAACCTCAGCGCTTCCTTCTCGCCACTGCCAGCAGGATGGGGGGGATGTCCCCCGGCCGCACAGGGGCTCTGCCTGCCCTGCTGCTGCCAATGTCACGCTCTGCTTCGCTTGCTGGAGACCTTCACCACCTTCTGGGCATATTTAACCTCTTTTGTGACCTGCCATAGCTCTTGTTACTGCACCCTGGAGTGAACCGCACTGAGGTTTGGTGCAGGTGGAGATGAGGGAGCGTCCAGCGCCTTGTGGACTTTTAGCTGACCCGGCGAGGCCCGGCAAGCTGTCATCTTCTGGCCCACTGCTGAGCAAGAAAGCGCATCACTTGTGGTTTTTTTCACACTGGCGTATTTTTCAAAGATTAGTTTTTCCTGAAAACATTTTTTTTTCCAAAACGTTGCGTTTTCAGGCATTTGGTAGCACACCAGGGATAAAACGGAGGCTGCAGGGTCTCTGATTTCCATTTGGAGTTGTCTAGTTCAGGCACTTGGTAGGACTTCACCAGTGTCAGAACAACCTACTGTCAAAGCTCTGCAGCAAAACCTGACCCAGGACACAGAGGGCTAGAGATGCAATGGGAGTGAAAACAGCGGTACTGGCACCATTCCCAAGGAAGGGGCTTCCCCCATCAAACCAATGCCGCTAGGTGCAAACTGGGCTGATGTGGGAGCACTGGAGACCAGTACATCCCTGACCCAGCTGCTTGGTTGGCAAAGGAGAGAGACAAGGCTGTGTGGGTGTGGAGACCTGGTGTTTGGCGGCAGAGGTGACACCCTTGCATAAGGCTGGGAGCATGTCACTGGCTCGGCTGTGGGAGCTGGTCTCGGGCACCGAGGTTCCCGGCGGTGTGATCCCCTGGGGTGCAGCGTGCCTGGCCGGCAGGGAGGTGCTGTCCTGTGGCCCTGCCTGGATTATGTTCCTCTGGGGCTGCTGGTCAGGCGAGGCAGTCACTCAACTCTTCCCAAAACGGAGAAGGCAGAGCTTTCTGAAGTAACTCCTCATTCCCAACAGTTCCAATGAATCCCAGGGAAGGATCAGTTGAACAGATACGTAGTGTATCTGAAGCTGTAATTCTCCCCCGGGGAGGTGCTGTCCTGTGGCCCTGCCTGGATTATGTTCCTCTGGGGCTGCTGGTCAGGCGAGGCAGTCACTCAACTCTTCCCAAAACGGAGAAGGCAGAGCTTTCTGAAGTAACTCCTCATTCCCAACAGTTCCAATGAATCCCAGGGAAGGATCAGTTGAACAGATACGTAGTGTATCTGAAGCTGTAATTCTCCCCCGAGACCTCAGAAAACATGGCTTTTCTCCGGCTTGGCACATCCCCACAGCCGTGATTCCTCTCACCAGCCTCCAGCCACCCATCACAGGACCTCGAGGGTGCTGGCGGGGGGACCAGAGAGGCACAGATCCGGTAACAATAGAGACATGCAGAGGTGCTTTGCCCCCACCTTTCAGATGACAAAAGTCTGATTCACATCTCCCCAGAGACAGGGAGCCCGAAAACCTTTCAGAGGGCTAACACGGAGATGGATCTTCCCAAAAATCAGTTTCCCACCAGCGCAGGTGGCTGCCTAGCTCTGCACTTTTTGCACGCCTGGGGTCTGTTCTCGCTGCCAGCCCTGTCCAGAGCTTGTCTTTGGCAGCGCGACCCGTTTTTCTGTGGGAGATGGAAACGTGAAGCTTTGATCTGCCAGGGACAAAGTCAGGGCTGAGGTGCTGTGGCACAGGTGGCTGTACAGAAGGACAGGTTTAGCATATCCTACATAGATTATTATAAACTATTAAGGGTGCACCATTTATTACAATGTATCTTTATTAAAAAAAAAAAAAAAAAGGTGTATAGTGTTCAGAAGCTGTGAAAATAGTGTAAGAACTGTACATTGTGAACTCTGGTTATTTTTTTTTTCCTGTACCATAGAAAAATGTATAAAAATTATCAAAAAGCTGATGTGCAGGGATGTTGCCTTATTGTCTGTAAAATGGAGCTCAGGAACATAACTTCTTCAAAGAGCTTCAGAATATTTTATCCGGTATCCTGGTTTGACTTTTTCCTCTATTTAAGATATTATACATGGATCAGAGTGTTTATGTAATAGTTCTATCCTTTTGCCTGCAGGTCAGTTGTAATAAAACTAGGATGCGACTGTGACCTTGTTATTTTCATTTTGTAAGGTCAGATGTGAATGGGAAGATTCATTAAAAGCTGTTGCAATACCTGGCTTCCAGGCCCTTCCTCCAGGAGGAGGCAGCAGTGTAGAAGGCAAGCAGCCTTCAAAACTACTTATGCTAAATTAAAAAAAAAAAAATAAAGTGTAGGGAGACCTGGATATATTTTCTTTCTCTGG
>NW_010125397.1:35761-36680 GCF_000699245.1 Pterocles gutturalis
GGAGTGCCTCTCAAGTGAGCCCTGTTTGGTGCACAGGGAGGTTCTGGTGGCTCAGGACACCCGTCCCTGCAAGGGGGCAGGTGGCCATGCCCACACTCTGGGGAAAAGGCAGCTGATGCTCACAGTCTTGCAGGCTTCTTGATTTTTTGCAAGAGCAGTCCATGTCTGCAAAGTCCAGATGATCTAAGACTACCAAACCCTGGGTAATTCCCGCTGCCAAGCCTCCTGGTGCTGTGACAAGCATCTCTCCTGCCTGGAAGCCACGGAGGGCTTCAGTCCAGGGCAGTGGGCAGAACTGGACCCCCACAGCCTCACGGGGTTGATATGTTTGTGCCCTGGTAAAAGCCTTCTCTTCTGGGGGTGTTGTTTCACACCCCCTGATGGGTTCAGGCAAGGAAAAACCTTTGGAGATAGCTGTGCAAAGTGCCCTTGGTGTCCCCCTTGCCTTTAAACCCCACGGTTCTCCTCCCCTTTAGCTGGGGAAGGATAGGGAGCAGCAGTAGCCAGCTGACCGTACATGGGTGCTGAGGAAGAAGAGCAAGAGAGAGGGATAGGGTTGGAGAGGGTCCCTGGTTTTCGTGTGACCTCAAATCAGAAGCGTCTTCAATCCTGAGTGTGCACCAGGGCCTGCGAGAGCCGTAGCCATCACTGATGCCCCAACAGTAGCCCTCAACAGAAACAACAAGACCGTGTATCATTCCGTGCCTCGGAACCAAAAGGCCCCACAACAAAGGTCATAACAAAGGAGATGTTTTATTGCAGAACTTCATTCCCACCCTTCTGCCGGTCACTCTGTGGCTGTAACTCTGGGGCTGTAATCTGCTCCCAACAGAAGCTCGCTGCCCTTTCTCTGTTGGCCTTCATGGACGTTGCCAGGTGGGAGAACCTCCGTCTGCGGGAAGTGTTCTCAGGGCTGAAG
>NW_010125398.1:0-5077 GCF_000699245.1 Pterocles gutturalis
CGTGACACGCTGCGTCCGTGTGTGCGCTGGCACGGGGGGCGAGACGTACCCGGGGGGCTCAAAATAGGAACAAATTTATTTATACATCCACAGAAAGCAGTAATTTCTCTTTTTTGTTGCATTTTCTAATTCTTCGCATTTTTTTCCCCCTGCAGAGGCCCAACGCTGTTTCCCAAAGCATCCAGCTGACGGGTGGCACTGGCCCCATCCCAGCCAAAATCCTGTTGGGAGCAGCTCACTAGACACAGCAGCAAATACTCCTGATTATTAGGTAAGTTGTTTATCACTTTAGCAAAGCTTTCCAGGGCAAATAGCTTCCTCAAGCAAATTTAATTTTGATGGGGAAAAAAAAAAAAAAATTGACTTTTTTTTTCCCCCACCATCACAAGGAAAAATATTTTTGTTTCAAATGCATTAGGTGTTGAAATGATCTGACACCAGTTCAGTCCCTGCAGAAATGGGATATGGAATTAGAAGGGGTGTTTTTTGCTGCCTTCACGGCAAAAATTCCCCAATCATATTTCCAGAGTTGGAAATCCAGAGGAATATGTGGCCACATCCCCAGCACAGCCCTACCAGCAGCATCCCAGGGGCACCAGCACACGTGGCTAAACTGGGTGCCCTCCATGTCCCCTCTCCAGAGCCTCCTGCTCCCTTTCGGGTGCTCTCCTCGCTGGTGCTCGTGCTGGAGGAGAAGCCACCTCTCTGGTCCACGGGCTGGAGTAGCCTTGGAGCAGTGCCTGGGCACTGTGCTCGATCTGAACGCTGCTCGCTCATGGTGCAGGCTGCACCCTTCGCAGCAGGATGGACACACCATCAGAGGTGCCTGCAGGCTCTGTCGCACATGCTGGAAGGTCAGAATGAAAGAAGGTGGCCAGAGATGGTCCTAGAAAATTTAAAATATTGCCTTTGCAAATGGTTCTTAAAAAATCTGGCAATATTCCCCAGCACCCAGGGTCCGGGCTGGCACACACCAGTGGGGACCCCAAGTATATGCTGCCCAGTATCACATAAGGCTAAGGTTTTAAAAAAAAAAATAAATAAAATTAATAAAAATCACATCTACCCCAGCAATTTTGACCTTAGCATCTCTGCTCTCTGTAGAAGTGGGACAGGAGCAGCAGCTCATCTAGCAGCTGCCTGTTCCGCTTTGCTGCTGTGCTGCTTTTCTTTCAACTTCTGTGCACAGAAGTGTCACACGCACAGATCTATATGTGCACAGAGCCTGGTAAATGTAACTTCAACAGACCTCACACCCTAAGGACGGCCGGAAAAGGGACAAAAGCCCAAGCCAACATCCCCTGTCAACTCCTCTCCCTTCCAGCCCGTGGCCCTTCAGCATCATACACATCCAAGGAGAGGGGACACCGATTCCCAGCGCGTTTTTCCTCCAGCCACCCAGCATCTCGAGATGCACACAGTGTCCCCAGAGGCCACCACCCTCAGCCATGTGGCAGCTGCTGGCACTCAGCACCGATGCCAGAGGGGTCACAAGATGCAGGAGAGCAAAGAACCGGGCGCTGTGTGTGCTGGGCTGCGTGGGCGGGCAGGCATCCGTGTCCCCATACCATGCCTCTGCACTGCGCCCTTCGCGGGGCGCTTCCCAGAAGCAAAGCAGCAGAAAGCGAGCAATGCATGTGAAGCAAGTGCACCAGGCAGAGGTTAGAGTTTTCGCCAGACCTGAGAGCAGACAAGTGCAAAATGCAATACCACCCCCTTTTGTGCTTGGTCGCTTTCATTCAAATGAGGCTTTTAGGAAAAGAGACAAAAAATTAAATGCTATTTGCATTTGTAGTTTAATGCACTCTGCAAAACACTTGAGAGCATCTTCTTCTTTTCCTTGTTTCTAGGTGCAGACAGATCATTTCTTCTTGCTGGAATGTGCCAAGGAACTACACAGCTGCCCACACGAGGGAGGTTTTCTTGCAAAAATAACCCTGTTGCAAACGTTTGGTGGTGGCAAACTCTCAGCCATGGACATTCTTAGAGAGTCCTTCCCCGTCCCAGGGGTGCTGCTACCACTGCTCAGCTCCAACAGCACTGGGGTTTCCTCCTCAGAACCAGCCTCTTGAGGCTCTTGGTTTGGCTCTGGCTCTGCCGGGCGGGTGGACACAGCCTTTCTCTGCTCATCCTGCTCAATGAGCATCTTGACGATGGGAGCCGTGTGCGTGGTGTAGGCAGGCCACGGGCGGTGGCACGGGATGAGGTGGCCGGGCAGACCCACGTTGGCCGAGGGCAGGGCGTGCTCTGCAATCCAAGAAACAGACACTGTGAGAGTGCAGCCGGTTACATCCTGGCTTCTTCCCTCTCTGGGAAGGGCTAGTACAAAGTATGCCTTCGATGCCACCAAGGATGCTCTTTGGAGCCAAAGGCCATGGGTGCGATCAGCGATGGCTTTGCTCTGGCCACGGAGGGTCACAGCACCATGGGACAGCAGTGCCACACCAGGGAGCTACTCTGAGTCAAGTTCCAAACAACCCAGGCAAGAAATACAGGTGATGTCCATCGTTTCCAGCCTTTGTGCCTATCAGAGAGCTGGAGAAGCTCCCGTGTGAGGACAGGCAGAGAGTTGGGGGTGTGCAGCCTGGAGAAGAGAAGGCTCCGGGGAGACCTTCCAGCACCTCCCAGTGCTGAAAGGGGGCTACAGGAGAGATGGGGGGGCTCTGGATCAGGGGGTGCAGGGACAGGACCAGGGGGAACGGTTTGAAGCTGAAAGAGGGGAGATTGAGATGAGATGTGAGGAAGAAATGTTTTCCTGTGCGGGGGGTGAGGCAGTGGCCCAGGGTGCCCAGAGAAGCTGTGGATGCCCCATCCCTGGAGGGGTTCAAGGCCAGGCTGGATGAGGCTTTGGGCAACCTGGGCTAGTGGGAGGTGTCCCTGCCCATGGCAGGGGGAATGGAACTAGATGATCTTTAATGTTCCTTCCAACCCAAACTGTTCCATGACTCGATGATTTCTATCTATACTTGAGCTCAGGGTGTGATTGCACCAACCAAGGACAAGCTGCAGGAGGTCTGTACTACACTGAGAAACACAGTGGGGAAATTAAAAAAATCCAGCGGGGGGAATCATCAGCTCTCACTTCTGCAGCACTGACCAATGGCCAAGATTAGCACCCAGCAGGACAGGACTGCACTGAAGGTCTTCCTAGTCTCAGCTTTCTGCCCTAAGCCCCTTCATCACTCAAGTCTTGCACCTCAAACACAAAGGCACAAGGTTGGTAGAAATGGCCGGAGGGACTGGACCGAGCCTATTGAGAAGACAGCTGTCCAGGGGAAACTTTAAAGCAGAAAATCCAAGAAAAAACATCCTGCAGAAAAGGGAGATGCATTCAAATAGATCTTGGAAAATCAGATCACTGGTATTAGTATTTTTAGAGACAAGGCTTTTCATAAAACCAGCTTGTTTTCACTTAGCTATCATTAGTCCTTCAAGAGTTATCTAGCACAAAAGCAGAGTTTTCTGTCTCAAGGATTTTCCTTTTCACTAACTTTGCCCAGTACAATGGTTAACACAATTATTAGTGAAACCAGTAAGATGCACTCTTGCTCAGCACAAGCAGCTAGGTTGAGATGGTAGGAGAGTCCTGCTGACAGAGGCTCCCCTGAAGGTCCCCCACTGTCAGAGGGACAGACTTCCACCCTACAGCGTGTCTAAAACCAGGCTGTAGCAACCTCTGAAGAGCAGCACGCAGGCAAGAAAGGACGGAAAAAGAGAGATCCCACAAATGGGCTTTTGCTGAAGATCTCCATCCTTAGAGTCCCCACGCACGGTGGCCAAGGAGAGGAGGTGGGGTGACACTGCTGTCCCCAAAACAGGCGAGGACAAGAAGAGGCTGGTGCAGAGGGTGGCAAAGGCAGAACACGCTGCTATCAAAGAGCACGGCTGTTTGGGTTACAGGTGTGGAAAGCACAACATGATGCTAACCCTGATTCCTTAGGTGCTTCATGAACCCTTTCACACATGAAGAGACCACTACATCCTTGGCACATCCACAGCCTTCCTCAGCAGGTGTCCCTGGGGGCACAGCAGCCTTGGTGGCCCCTCCCCAAGCTCAGCCAAGCCAGGAGCATGGAGGAGGGAGGTGGCAAGCTGCTTCGGGTGGGACTGACAAACCTGCCCGCATCTCACACCCCTCCCTGCTCCTGAATTTGTCCCACGTAGATGGAAAGCCTGGTCCTCATCTCTCACTGGGTACTATTTGCTTTTCTTTTTTGTCCTGGTTTCAGACCGTTGTGGTATTTGTTTTGCTAGCCAGGGTCAAAACCACAACACCTTTGCAAACTGGGAATTATTCCGCCTCTTTTCTACTCTCCCCTGCAGAGGGTCAGGTCTTTGTGACCAAGCTGTGATGGGCACCAGGGAAACACCCAGAACAAAACCACACTGGGGCTTGTCAGGGCTCTGATACACAGCTGCGATACCCAGGGTCCTCCTCAGAAAAGTGTGCCAGCTTTGAGCGTTCAGAGATGGGGACGCATGGGGACACAGCCCTGTGCATTTCTCCCAAAGTCCCACCACAAGCTTCTGGTGGAAATTAAAACCAGAAAGCTTGGAGCTCAGAGTTTTAGAGAAATTAGAGCATTTAAAGAAACACGCTGCTTCAGATTATTCTCTGCTGAAGCTGTCAGGAGGGAGGAAAAGGGTATTTCCAGCAGCTTCTACCCCCAGCCCCATCCTGCAGGCTCCAAACCCAGGGACAACACCACAACCCCACTCCCGCAGCCCCTGCCCATGCCGCAGCCGGTGCCAGATGTGCTCCAGGTGTGCACAGAAAAAAACACTTTGACGTCAGCCGTGCTCACACAGCCGGCACCAAGCTCTGACTTCCCCGCACTCCCCCTGCCCGGCCCCTCGCGCTCCGGCATCGCGCTGCCGCCCGCGGACATGAACTGGTTCCCGTCCCATCCCAAGGGCGGGCGCTGGGGCTTTGCTGGCTGTCCCCGGGCCAAGCTGCTCTCTGGAACCAGCCATCCTGCCCGGCCACGAGACATCAGCACATCGCGCCAGGACAACCCCGCGGAGCGCCTGCCGACAGCGTACAGGGACCATCGGCCGACGGGCAGCCCGGGCTCTT
>NW_010125398.1:5187-11105 GCF_000699245.1 Pterocles gutturalis
TACCTCCGCTATACACACATACACTCGGGTTTACGATCGAGAAAAATCAAACCAAAAAAAGTCTTGTTTTAAATTACGAGCTTTCAGACAGTGGCACACTCTGTGCTTAAAGGAAACGTTTATTTTGACAAGCTGAGATAGTCCGTGTCTCTTCAAATGCCTGCTCTGACTCACCAGTTGCCGTTTTTAACCCCTGGCACAGAACTGGTTTAACATTTAGCTCGTCGCTGCCCATCATGTGCAGCAAAAACCCCTACAAGAGGGTTAAAAAAAAAAAAATTCTTAAAGGACAATTCAACAATTTCCCAAGGGTTTTGGATGGGGTTCTGGAGGGCTGGGGTGGGCAGCGGGTGACCCCAGCCTGGCACGCTGGGCAGCACGACAGCCAGCACGCGTACGTGTGAGCTACAGCACCGCAGCCCCGCGGGTGCAACAGCAGGGTCAGGCACCGAACAGCACCAAGGAGGCACCAAAAGAGCTCATCTGGAGCCCTTTTCCCCACTGTTATAAGCTGTAGCTCAGGTCTTTATAAAATGAATAAACACATCGAGCGCAAGCCGGGCACCCAGGCACCGCACGGGGCTGAGCTGTAAATTCAATTCCGCGGGAACAAAGCCCATGGAAAGAATGCCGTGTGCCCCAGCGAAACCTCGCGCCTGCTCCCCGGCCGGACCCCAACACAGCTGCGAGATGGGCGCAGGGGGTCGGGGAGGGTGATGGCGAGGGCCACGGCCACTCCAGCAGCACCAGTTCCTAGCAAAGCCAACAAGCTTGATGTTGGCGAGGACCACGCCGTAAGGAGACGGCGAGCTGGTTCTGCATACAGTCGTGAAACAAGATGTGCTGCATGTTTTGCCGAGCAAACAAAAATATCCAGCTGAGTCCCTCACCCAACCAACCAACGGTGCAATGAAAAGGCAAGGAGTGAGCACAACGAGGTGGTGGGATGGGGAAGGACAAGGGTTACGGAGCTGGGATGTGCCTCCAGCCCGCACGCCGGGTGTTTTCCTTGGAACCTTTGCTGCCCCAAGCCAGATGTTCCCAGCTCAAAGGGTTCTTGATGTGCAGAGGCTGGCTAAGCTCACGAGTTCAGGGCAGGAGGACATGTGCATGCACTTGGCGTGTCTCCTAAAATGTTGGTGTTTGCACGGTATTATTTTGATCCTGGATAAATACTGCTTCTTATGTGACATTCACGTGGGCTGGGGCTTCAAGAGGGCTTGGGCTCAGCTGTGCTGCCTCACTGCTACAGCATCATCTCCCAGGGCAATGAAATAAAAGGGGTTTAGAAATTCCTAAATGGTGAGGAAAAGAAAGCAGCGTGATGGACAGCACCCCCAGTTTGGGTATTTGATAAGGTGGGAGCATTTGGTGACAGGATAAAGTCTGGATATCCACCAGGTGAATTTTCCTGTGCAGTTGTGGGTGCAGAGAACCTCAAGATCTGCCTTCCAAGGTGCCCACGCTGGAGTGCCAAGACAGAGACTGAAGCAAATCCCAGACATTTCTCCTCTGACCTTATCTCCAGCCCTTCCCAAACTAGCGCCGACTAGAAAAGCCTCAGGGGGAAAAGACACAAGCATCACCCTGACCCATCAGCTCTTCCTGCGCTGAGTCCTGGTGGAGGCCACCACAGAAGTGACTGCTCCACCCCAGCAGTGTGACAGGGGACAGCCAGCTGCCCCGCCAGCACCAGGAGCTGAAGAGGGGAATGCAAAGCACTGGAGAGAAGATGCCAAGGGAAAGCCCAGAGCTGACAACATCTCCGAGCAAAATGAGACGGGATCATCAGCCACCGTCTGTTATTTACAGCTTGTGCTTGGCTACTGGCCTGGAAGCGATTTCAGAGCCCAGGGAGAAACAGCTCTGCACCATCCCTGGGAATCCTCTCAGCGTGTCAGCTCCTCTGCTTCACAACTGTCCTGGTAAAGGCTTTCCAGAGCAGAACTGGGCCGACTTCCCTCCCACTGCAGGGTCATTGCCTGCCATCGCCTCTGCAAGCCCCGCCTGGGGTTTATCTGGAGCTGTCCGCACTGAGATATCTGCTCGTGCACTGCTCCAACGGGCCACGTTCCAGCACGCTCCTCTCCGTCCCAACGCCAGCCAGGATCCCACCGGCACGCACCGGGGAGCACCACGCCGGGATTTGCACCTTCCCTCCAGTCTGGGGCTTCCAGTGCCAAACCTGACCCCGACACCCTGACAGCACAGACCAGCTCAGCACCGGGTCCTGCTGCCCCACAGCACCGCTGCAGCTGAGACACGGCACAGGTCTGCCCAGCCCATCGTCACGAGCCACCAGCCCTGCTGCACGGCCACCCGCAGACTAACCATGGGAAACGGGGCTTCTCCTGGGAAGCACAACCTCCAGCACCAGCGCCAGGACCTCCCACCCAAACCCATACATCCCCTCCCACCTCTGCTTCCACCCCACACTCTGTCCCTCCTTGGCAGGAGGTGCACCAGGAGAAGAGGCAATCTGGTTGCGCGAGGTTCTCCATCCACATCCCACCCTGAGCTTTGGGTGGGTCTCAAACTCAATACACGCCTGAATTCACCCATTCCCTTCCCCGGGATAAGCAGCCAGTGCCCAAGGTGAAGACAAAACCAAGCTGAAGTGGCAAGATCAGACCATGGCTAAAAGCAACAATTACGAGGCCATCAGGGCACCTCACCTGCTCAGGTGCAGCTCTAAAGCCAGCGTAGTGTTGCCTTTCATTGGGGACAGCTGAGAGCACCCCAGATAAGAGCCAGGCCCCTGCAGCACACAGATATTCCTGAAAAATTTGGTTTTGCAGTGTTGAACTGCATGTGCCTTTGCTGAAAGTGCCAGCCCTGGAATCTAAGGCCAAAAAAATCTCTGACCTGGAAGCTTTCCAAAGAGGGCCTTAAAGGATGTAATATCTAGAACAGGACTGTAAAAACACCCTGTGTTAGCTTAACTTTTTCCTCCTGAAATAAAACTCATCCAACCCCAAAACTCCTTACCCACTCCAGGGGGAACGAGCGTTTTTGAAAAGCCCATCCACAAAAGCAGCATTGATCAAATTTGATTTTTTTTTTTTTTTCCTTGTCATCCATGGAATGGTATCTAAACAGAATAATTCAGGAGTTTGACCTAATTCTCCTGAGCAACGGGCAGCCCTCCAGCGTTGCCCACCCAAGCCAGCGGGCAGCTGTGCAGCGCTGGGGTCCCAGCCGTGCCCATGGGGGGCTATGCTGAGCGGGTCCCTTTGGGATGGGGCCAAGGAGAACATCTGCTGTCCAAGGCGAGGAAAGACCTGCCATCCTCTACAGCAGATGAGGTTAACCTCTTCGGGCTTCCAGGACAAGGGCCACTTCAGATCAGACTCCAGCTTCCTAACATCACATCTGACCAGACCTTCATCTGAACATCAAGTGGAATTTGAGGACAGCCTTAGGTTCAAGGCACATGTACATACAGTGTGTGTTTTACAAGGATGCTATTTTACACCTGGGACCATTCTTCGTGGAAATTTACTGTCTGGCAGACCTTTGCAAACCCCTCACTGTTAAAACCTCTCCAGCCTGCTCTGGAGAGTCAGCCAGGCCACTTCCCAGCCCACTCCCATTTCTTTGGAAATCCTCTTAAACTCCAACACTCTAATGAAGTTTAAGATCCAGAGACCTGTTTCCCTTCTTTTCCCCAACACAAAGACCCAGCTCCCCATTGTCCACATGCCATGGGGCCATGGCTGCAGTTATTTTTTATCGTCTCCTCAACACAAAGACCCAGCTCCCCATGGCTGCAGTTATTTTTTATATCTTTCAAGTCACCACAGAGGAAATTCACTGCACAGCATCCTCCAGACCCTCTCGGTCAACTTCTGAGCAAGTATGAACGCCAAGAGCTCTCTCCAGGCTGGGGTTGGGGTGGGAGCTGCCATTGCTCCCTACCCCAGGACACAGGACAGCACAAGGATGGTCCCTCACCACCCTCACCCACCAGCACCATGGAGCAGCAGCATTTCCAAGATGCACCTTGGCATTTGCAAAGACATTCACAGCCTGACCATCAGCTCCAAACGCACACAAGAAGGTGCCACCTCCCTCCAGCTTTGCTGGACGGGCAGCAGCCAGACCAGAGCCATGGATGCACCTGGGTCCCTTCCCACTGGTTGGGCAGCACAAGGCTCCAGCCTGCCCAGGCCATTAGATCAGATCCAGGCTGTCTGGATACCAGAGCAGCAGACTTCAGAGAGGAGCGTTTAACAGACCCCTCCCTCAAACAACCATCCTTTGGGGACGCTGAATGAAAACATGCGATACCAGAACTGTAGCACAGGAGTCACCAAACAGAGCTAAGACTCCTGTAAGAATGGAGACACACACAGCCGACTTTAAATCCAAATCAAATGCTTATAAGCTGCAAGATGCTGACAGTCAAAGGTCCAAAATCCTCTCTAACTGCACCCAAAAAAGCAGCACCACCACCAAGGGCAGGCGCTCCCACAGGCAAGCAGATACACAGAAGTAACATCATGCAGTGAACGCAGCTTTTCTTTATTAACCAGAACATTAAAACACATGCTAAGTTCTGTTGAGGCTGTCAGTTAAGGCTTTCCCCAGTTTTCAGCCATTATATTATCAATTCACTTAAAATCAGGTGGCTATGCCATATGCCTGCCCTCAGGTCACGCTTCATTTTGCTCATTTTCTTTGCCTCTCCAGGTCAGGAAGAAAACCTTACACAAAGCTCTGCTGCTAAAACACGCGGTCAATAAGCATCTCCCTCGTGATCTACAACTTTCTACTGATAGTACACGAGGGAGCTGGTAGCAGGGAAACAGTAAGGTAACAGCCACTGCTTCTTTTATTTTATTTTCTCCAACTACAGGTTGAAATATTCTGTGTAATGAAAGGAAAAATTATCCCAAGAGAAAGGAGGGAGGGTTGCTTTTTATGAAAGACATTCAGGTCATAAAGCACCCAGCACTTTGCTTCACACTACAACTCATGCGAGTTTTAATTCTAAGAGAGCTGCTGGCAGCGGGACAGTTTTCACACTCTTATATTTAGAGAGACTCGCCTGAAAAACAGCCAAAGCTGTCGCTTATAAATCAGCTTGTTCTGACAGTGCCCAGAGCAAGCAGTAAAAGCAAATGAGGGGAAATGAAATTACATGCTGCAAAGGGAACTCTGAAATAATAAGCTTTTATTTTGTGTTTTTAAAAGTTCACAATAATTACAACTATTTTTTCCCCCCTGTTCTTTCATTTGTTTTCAAGCCAGCCTCTCTGACAGGCTCTGGCCCCCATCCTCTGGTTCCCCTTCATGGGGCTTTGGCCATGTGGTTCCCATACTCTTGGCTAGGGTACACGGGAGCCGGCATCTCCAAAGGCTGGGGTGGAGAATTGAGAAGATCCCCCACTCAGCTCGCTCTGGCCATGGGAACCACGCAGCACATCCCCCCCGAGCAGCTCGCAGGAGGACACAGCCCCAGGCCAGCCCACAGGACACCCACCTTGGTGGGAAGGGTCTTGCCTGCAGTGGGCTTGGGATGGAGATCATGGCATCTCCCACTGACATGAGATCCTTCATTTGAACTGCAACATCTATTTTTCTACAACCAAATATAAGTACAGCACTGGAAACTGCTGATGGAAGTTGGGAAAACATCAGTCCCTTCCTCTTCCCCATGTCCTGGGGGGGCACATCCATTCCTCCAAGAAAGCTGACAAACACCACCCCACCTATCTTAACGCCGTGTTTTACAATCTTCACCTAGCCTGCATTACCGGGGGATCCTCAGAACAGGAATTTCCTGCCTCCAATGTTCCTATCCGAAGGTTTTTCAACCTCTGTTTAAGCAACCTAAAGAGCAATGAGCACTGCTCTGGCAGAAGCCAGCTGCAGACCTTACTAGTCCGACACAACTCAACAGCAGTTTGCTCTCA
>NW_010125398.1:11120-17910 GCF_000699245.1 Pterocles gutturalis
ACTTCAGCAGGTCTTCAATCTGACCCCCAGCAAGCAGCCAGATGGAACAGCAATTGCCAAGCACACTGCTGGAAACCAAATAGAGCTGATGAAAGGATAAGAGCAACAAAACTACCCTTTATTCATTCATTCATCTGATTTTCCTGTCTGAAGTTCTCCATGAACTGCTTCCAACCCAAACCCCTCCCCATACATGTGAGCTGTGAAGCTGTGCCATCAACATGGAAAGAGATGCTCACAGGCTCTGAAAGGGCTGGGGAAAGGAAGAGATCAACAGAAGAGGAGCCAAGGCAGATCTGGGAACTCCGGATCCCCACAGCAGACCCCAGGGAAGGGGAGAAACCCTGTCTGGTTGCTAGGGCCACAGTGAAAAGCCATCAGAAGAAATAAATAGCTTGCAAGTGTTTTATTTCTGTTTATTCCAGGATGGGCTCGAACTAATAGCTGGTGGAGTTGATGGGCGCCTATCCATTGCCTTCAAGGGGCTTTGGATCCACTGGAAACTGAACCATGGGGTAAACTATGACAGTCCAAGAGCAAGTAGCCAAGGTCACGCCCCAAGCCAGGAGGTACCATCACATCCCCCCAAATACCTCCAAACAGGTGCTGAGGTGAGGAGGTTCGGCACGAACCCCCGTGGATCCCATCCCCTCCATCCCCTGACCTCTCTCCAGAGCTGCCTCCACAAGCACTGCCCTGACCCCAGGACTAGCTCTCACCCCCAGCAGCCCTGGGTTAAAAACTAACGGCGGAACATAAGAGAAACAAAATTGAGGGTTCCCACAGCAGCAGCAGTTTGCAGGCACCACATCCCTTGGTATTCACGGGACATGTTTTACAACACACCCAGAGATCCACCAGGTTATGGGGCTGAGAACAGCACACAGAGCAGCTGCTGGCACCTGCAGGTCAGTCCCATTCGTTTTTACTCTGCAGACACAACATTAGTCTTTTTTCCACTTCTAATTTTTCTTCTTACAAAGGGGAAGGGAATCTGATAGAAAAAAAAAAAAAGTGACTCCAAGAGAGAAGTCCTCAGCGTTACACCCAATCCACCCCACTGTGTGTATGCAAACAGCAACAAAAATAGAAGGGGCGGTTTCTCAGCTGCTGCGATCTGTGCAGTGCTATTAATTCAGCAGTCACTTAAACCCGGGGAACATCTGACCCCCAGCAGGATGGGTGATGCCCTGGCCAGAGCAGAACCAGCCACGGGCCAGGCTGGCATGGCCAAGGACAGTTCAGTGTCCTTGTGCTCGGATCTGTAAGCAAGAGCTTACCCCTGCTACCAGACATGCAGCAGTCCCTTGAATTAAAAGCAGCTCAAACTCTTCATTTCTTTCCAAACCCAGCGCCAGTTACCTTTCTCGCTCCTCTCCAGCCCCCATGCCAGCCCTGCATGTCCCCAAGCCTGGCCAGGAGCTGGACGCAGGGGCCGGGCTGTCCGTCCCGCCGGCACCACGGAGCAGGGGAGCAGCCAGAGCACGGACATTCAGGAGAAAGTGCTTGTTTATGTGAAAACACAAGGAGGCAAATAGTTGACATTAAGATTTCAGGGAGGCTGTGGGACTGGGCTATTTCTTTCAGTGCTCACACAAAGGGGCCTTTTTTTTTGTCTTGCTGTAAAACAGAAACGACATTGAAGGGTCTGTGGAATTTCTGGGCATTTTTCTCTTCTCGGAGACGCGATGGCTCGTGCTTCAAAGCAGCAGATGAAGTAGGATGCAAAGGACAAGATGTTCATATGTGGCTCTGCATCCACCTCCTGCTCCCCCCGCCGCCACCCCCCAAAACCCTTTGCCCCGAGCAGTCCCTACTGCCTGCAGCAGCCAGAGGGGCAGAGCCCAGGGGGGCCCCACCAGGGACTGGGGGTCACACAGCTGCATCCATGCCCCAAGGCGCTGTAAATCCTGCAGGAAGCTGTGTGCTGAATGCATGCCCTCTTGCAAAGGGGGCTGCAGCTCCCACACGCACTCTGCCGAGGATCTCCAGTCTGGCATCCTGCATCCCACTGATATCCCAGTTTCAGGCCACAGGACAGGTTTCCTTGGACTCACCATCCCACATGAGTCTCCAGCCTCAGCTGTCCCCAGGAGGGGCACGGAGTCCCCACCAGCCTCTGGGTCAGCCCCACTCCCCCTCCACACACTTCCCAGCAAGGACCAGGGTACAGGTGCTGCTGCTTCACGGGTGCTGTCCCCAACAGCCCCGAGGACACATCTCAGCACTTTCTTTGTGGAAGCGTTAGACAACACAATTTTGTCCCAAAATATCTCCTACACCAGCACCCACAGGGCTTGGACCAGCCCAGAACCAACCAGCCAAAACCCCCAGGGAACCATGCACAGGGCGCCCATACAACACAGCAGAGCTCTTCTCCATCTCCTCTTGGCAAAAGCACAGAGATTCCTGCAAATTCATAAAGGTACCTGGGTGTACCCAACCCTCTGTGAACCCATCAGAGACGAAGAGTCGGGTACAGACCCCACAGCACTGACCATCCCAGAGCTCCACAAACCCCCAAGGCACTTTCCGCCCACGGACAATAGGAAAAGCTTGTCCCCTGCAGGCAGCCACGCAGCCGAGGGTGCTGCAGGAAAGCCGCCAGGACAGGGAAGAAAGCTGCCATCCAGCATCACCAAGAGATCAATGCCTCTGGGCCAGCCAAACTCTAGATAAGCCCAACCCTGACCCAGAAGCCACCATTTCATAGAATCACAGGATGGTTTGGGTTGGAAGGGACCTTAAAGCCCACCCAGTGCCACCCCCTGCCATGGGCAGGGACACCTCCCACTAGCCCAGGTTGCCCAAAGCCTCATCCAGCCTGGCCTTGAACCCCTCCAGGGATGGGGCATCCACAGCTTCTCTGGGCAACTTGGGCCACTGCCTCACCACCCTCACAGGAAAACATTTCTTCCTCACATCTCATCTCCATCTCCCCTCTCCCAGCTTAAAGCCATTTAGAAGATCAAAGTCCCATTAACACCAGGGCAAGGTGCAATCCAGCTGCTCACAGGCATTTCCTCACCTCACGCACCCAGAAACAGACACTTTCCACACTCATTTGGAGACCTGCCACATTTTCCCCCTCCTGAACATACACAGCACATGGCCAGGGCAGCGAGGGTGTTTTAGGATAGCCCTGATACAAAAGGCTGAAGATACACAGAAAATAAAAATACCATTCCCCTGCAGCAAGCACCAAGCCCCCAGTGCCAGCAGAAAGCACAGGATCCCAATGGGGATGGGGTGGCATCGTGGGGGACAGGGACAGAGGGTACACAAGGAGCTCTCATCAGGGAGGAGCAGCAAGAATAATATTTTCCCGGTTAACCTCCAAGGGAGAAAAGCAAAAATACAGAGTGTACCTACAGACACATTGATGGGGCATCTCATAGAGGCAATGGGATCAACAACCAGCTTCCCCCTGTCTCACCCCAGCACCATCCAGCCCCCCAGCTGCCTGCTCCACACTTTCAGATGCTTGATTTCTCCCAGCTGAGACTTTTCTCCCCCCACCATGGACACCCATTCACTTTTAACTCTTGGTTACCCGAGAACAAGCCCAGATGTAGAGAAAAGCCACCTCCTCTGGGAAACAAGAGGGGTCCTTTGTGGTCCCCAGCAGCTGGCCAAAAGCCACCTCTCCAGGCTGTGACCCCTTTGGGCACCGAGCATCCTCAGGGAGGGCTGAGCCTTGTCCAGCAGGAACGAGACCCCGGCCAGGCAGCGGCTGCAGCCCCCAGGGTGCGGAGAAGGGAGCGGTGCGGTGCTGGGGGAACAATGGGCACTTTGTCAGCCCCGGCCAGGGAGACACAACACAGCTATAAAAGCTCCTTGCTAAGCTGGTGGGGCGGTTCCAGCAGATCGGCCTCTTCATCCTTTGCTTCCTGGAGGCCCCTGCACGAAATTCTGGCATTGCCACTTCAAATCAGCGCTCAGCTTGGAGGAAACTCGCTTCAAACCTCCGAGAAAGCTCTCCCACTGGTTGGAGCTCTCTTAATTCCCAGTTGGAGTTTCCCTAATAAATCTCAGATTGCTCAACATCCATAACACTGGTCTGTGAGCTCAGGCAGCCGTTAACCCTTTGCAGCCCCACACAGGGTTAATAACCTCCCTCTCCTCTGTTATTTGCCTTCGGTGCCTTTTTCAGGCCAAGCTGCACTCTAGGGAAGGGAGGCAGATAGTCAGAGCCTGCAGGACTGCAGTATCCATCCCCATCCAAAATCCAACATCCCTGCAACACAGCACACACTGATTTCTTGCTTGGGGAATCCCTACAAAGCACAGGGCAGGGAGGACTGAACAAGTGCAAGAACCCAGATCATCTCTTGGGTGCTGCAAGACCAGGCTCCCATGCCGAGGCACCCACAGCTGGTTAGAACAACGCACATCTCTCATCATCACAAAGCAAAGAGATGGAATAGCAAGCTCTACAAAGCTTCATGAATATGCACAGTGTCCATTTGGGAATGTTGCTATTGCAAACTGAATCTGTGACCAAACAGGAAAGCCAGGGAATATTTTTCATCCACAAGAAAACTTTTACTAGAAATGCACTTGCAGAACAATTGGTAGTGTTATGAGCACTGTTTATGTATGCAAATATTCACGAGCACATTTACAAATGTTTGTTATGCAAACATGGTTTGGGCAAGTCTGATTTTTTGCTTCTCAAAAGCATCTTTTAAACAAAACCTACAAAAGTTGTTTTCAAAAACAAAAACGTGATACACATTTCCACTACCAGGCAGCACAGAAGTGACCAGCAACCCACCCCGTGCCCAACATCACAGCATCACAAGCATCCCTGCTTGTGGCAGGGAAGGGATGCAGCCAGCATCACATCCCCACATCTGACCTCCTGCTGCATCTTCCAGGAGCTGCCTGGAACAGCAGCTGGCTTGAGCAAGCTGACTCTGACCACTGCAAAGCAGAGATAACCACTGCTGAGAGCAGCCAGCGCTGCTCCTGAGCTCTCAGAGCACTCATGGCCATGAGTGGCTTCAAAACCTCTACAGAAACAGGTTCCTCAGCATTTTCCTCTCCAGCCAGGCTTCTGTCCAGCTATCCCTGCCCTCTCCACCGATGGCTGGACCAGTGCTGTGGGTTTGTCCTGGCAGGAGCCTCTGGCTGCCAGCTCAGCACCAATGGGGCTGCCTCAAGGGAGGCTCCTTGTCCTACACCAGCAAGAGCTGCCACCACCACCCACAGCAAGCTCAGACACCTGAACCACACCATTTCCTAAGGCAATGGTGACAGATCTGTCCCAGCACCAGCATCCCCC
This sequence comes from Pterocles gutturalis, assembly GCF_000699245.1. Classification (NCBI taxonomy): domain Eukaryota; kingdom Metazoa; phylum Chordata; class Aves; order Pterocliformes; family Pteroclidae; genus Pterocles; species Pterocles gutturalis. The sequence continues at coordinate 16,408 of NW_010125398.1, forward strand.
CAAGCTGCATTTCCCCACCTGCCACCCCCCATATCTCCCCTGACCCCACCCCAGAAGACTGGGGGCTTGTATCCATGTTTCCACTTAACCCAACCTGTGTTAAAAGCACCCTCCTGTTACCCTACACATTGCAGCCCCTCATACATCCCTCTTTAATTCTGATGTTTGCAAACACCCCTGTAATAAAAATAAACCCCTCCAGCACAGCCATACACCTCTGGTCACAGCTGGAGCAACCCCCATGGAAGCCCTATGGGATGCTCTCCTCTACAGACTACGAGCCAGGGTACCTCACGTGTTTAGGAATAAATACATTTGTTAAGACCATCTAGTTTGAGCTACACTTTGTGACACAGCATGATTTTTCCTGGAAATGAGCTGGCCTGGGGAGTTCTTAGTGCAGCTTCTGTTCTAATGACTCTCGCAGGGCTCCCACAGCTCCCACTAAGCAATACAGCAAGATCCAGCTTATGGCAGGGTTTGCAAAAATCTTAATCACACATGTAATTGCACCCCTATAAACCTTCCCAGAGAAGTCAGACATGCTATTCCCTATGTCTAGAATAACATACATCCAAGCTGGAGCTTTCAGTCTTCCCACACTGCTGTCTTCCACCAACATTTCACGACACAGGATGGGACACTCCTCTGGGAGGTTTGCTGGAACCCCCACCATAAATCCTGGTGTGCGTGGCTTTCAAGTCATGTAGGGCTATGCTTTCTCATGGTGTCTCCAAATTAACCCCCAGGAACACCCTGTCACCTTCCCAAGTGCTCCAGCTGGTAACCCAGAGGTGCCAGTGCAGGGAGAGCACCAGGACACGCAGTGGCAAGGGACACTGAGGGGTAAGGCCACCCTTGGATCACTCCCAGGGGATGCCCTATTTCTGACACCCAAAGGCCACGCTTTGGAGAGCTTTGCAGAGAAAGTTGCTCATGTCTCAGCTCCCCAGCCCCAAATTTCACTCTCTGGCTTGATCAGCAACAAGCTGACGGAAGTCATCACAAGCTTTCTTGGTCCAGCATCACCCTGTTGTTGTTTCTGCTTCGAGTGCCTGACCGTGGGGAATATCCCAGCTAAATAAAGTCTCAGCACTACCAAAGTGCAAGTAATGGCCACATTTTTCCTAGTAATCATTTTCCTAAGACATTAGCCAACATGTCCCTGAAAGGATGCTCATTTTTCACTGCAGGCTGACCAATTCAACACAATTTCCATCCACATTTCTCCAGCAGGCACACACAGTCCCTCCTGCGGGGTTTACACACACCTCAATGGCGATGCTCTGAGTCTTGTCCCCACGGTGCTGGTGGGTAAAACCATGGTTACTCTGCTCACAGCCAGGACTGGGTTTGGGATCAGAGGAAATGGAGAAGAACCAGGCTGGCAGTGCAGGCAGGGAAGGATGGGAGCTTTGAGTATTAGTCAGAAAGTCAAAAGTTCACATTATTCCCACAGCAAAGTGCTGCAAAGGCACTGCCCTCAGGTTAAGGACTTAAACA
>NW_010125398.1:17941-21560 GCF_000699245.1 Pterocles gutturalis
AGGATTTTCCCAGCAAGGGCTTCCCCCTCACATCACACCGCTCGCCCTCTCTCCACAGGTATGGAGCCCCAGGCACAACGTGACACAAGGCAAAAACCCAAATCCAGCACCTCCCCGGGAGCATTCCAGGCTGGGATCTCCACCACTACGGCCAAAACCCTCCGCAGCAGCCTGCCTGGTGCCACCACCCAGCAGCACGGGAATGGGGACATGTACCAATCCCCAGTTTGCTGCCTGCAGAAAAGCTACACAGCATTTACTATGTGTAGCTGAGTTACAGCCAAGGATGTGCCACAGGGATGTGACAACCTGAGGGCTGATGCTCCACATCTGGAGGCTGAGCTGAAAGCTGAGATGGGCTGAAGACTGCACGACATCCCCCTGAAGTCCGCCCTCATCAAGCAAAACGGCTCAGACCCCAGCCCAGGAGGAGTTCTGCAAACCCCAGGCTTGCCCAGGACCATGGGAAGCCCGGCTCTGCCAAGGCTGACGATGCCGTCACACCAGCTGTGTAAGGAAAGTCTCAGGCTTAACAAGAGCTGACAAGTCCTTGTTTCACAGGCAGCAAACAGGAGTGATGAAACTGCTGCAGCAGAGGAGAGCAACAAGCCCAGGGCACGCACCGCTGCTCCTGGGAGTCCTTTTACCTCCTTCCTGGGAGCTGCCCACCCAGAGCATCCTGCATCCTCATCTGCTGGGAGAGCCCAGCACACCTGGGCTAGCTGAAGGCAGGATATTTTCTCCCTCTGGTATTTCCTTCCACATTTAACAGTCAGGTACAAGGAAATGCTTGATGATGCAGGCACATATCAAGCTTACAGCCTGTCTGCAACAGAAAATCAAAACCACTGACCCACAGGAAGGAAAAGAGTATTTTTCTTCCTCCTCACAGCCTCTGAGGCTGGCTTGCTATTTGCATGTCCCCAAACATCACCCCAGCAAATGCCTGAACAACACAGGTTAGAGCAACACAGCACAGAGACTTGGCCCAGACCCTCGCCCAGTATAAACCAGCGCTGCATCAGTGGGGCCAGAGCTTCATGGCAGCAGACCTGGCTCATGCTCAGCCCGCAAAACCAGCTGCTGTTAGACTAAGGCAACACAAATTCAGCATAAGGTTTTCCAATCAAGCCTCTCATCAAACGTAGAGCTATGCGATTCAAGTTACAGGCACGGCTTCAAGCTAATATTTGTTTTACCTTAATTACTGCGCTATTAGCCTCTGCAGTCAACTTAACTTAATAGGGAAGGTCCTGCTGGCAGCCAGCATTAACTGCTAAAGGGTCATTTTCCCTGATGCTCACCCAGTTATCTAATGCCACACCAGTTAGCTCTATCTGGCCAATCCAATTCAGACCACCCTTCCTGGGAAAAGCCTCCTGGATGGGATCACATGTATTCCCCCTCTGTGAAGCACACCACAGGAGTACCCAGACAAGCCAAGGGGCCACCCAGCTGTCTAGTGCTGACTTTTTGTCCTATAGAACAGCCATAATGTTAACTTGAGCACTAATGGGCTTGGGACTGTTCCTGCACCCCACAGGAACAAGGAGGATGCTCTGGGCTCCTGCTCTCTCCCACTCCCTGCACCTTCCTCCCTGTTTTGTTATCTGTGGTCCCAAGAGAGTTTCCCCTGAGTAATCTGCTTCCTCTCTAGATGTGGTGCTTAGGGACATGGGTTAGTGAGTTAGGTGGTGTTGGGTTGGACTTGATGATCCTTGAGGTCTTTTCCAACCTTAATGATTCTGTGATTCTATGATTTCCCCTTTACCAAGACATACTATAACATGTCACAGTTGGACTGGACAATTTTAAAGGTCTTTTCCAACCTAAACAATTCTACAATATGGCAACAGCCAACAGGCTTCATCCAGGGCAAGTTGGGCCTGACAAACTCCGTGGCCTTCTACAATGGAGTCACAGCACTGGTGGATAAGGGAAGAGCAATGAATAGCATCTACATGGACTTGTGCAAAGCCTTTGACACCGTCCCACATGACATCCTTGTGTCTAAACTGGAGACACATGGATTTGATGGAAGGACCACTCCTGGACGAGGAACTGGCTGGATGGTCACACCCCAAGAGTTGTGGTCAATGGCTCAGTGTCCAAGTGGAGACTGGTGACGAGTGGTGTTCTGCAAGGGTTGGTACTGGGACCAGTGTTGTTTAACATCTTTGTGAGAGACATGGGCAGCAGGAAATAAAGCATCTGAAAGAGGAAGGATCCTCACGTAGCTGTGGAGTTTCCAGCAGGTGAGGAACAAGGGATGGAGCTATTCTCCCATGGATTTCCTGGAAACTGAAGCAGCCATAAAAATCAGCTTCTCCACACCTCCCCTCCCCTGTGGCTAGAAGCAGGAGGCAAAGCTCTCATCCATCCCTTCTCCTCCCTGCCCTGCCTAGCCAGCTCTTTGGAGCAAGGACCACATTTAGCCAACAGACCTCAGCCCCTGCAGCACATCCCACCTTGCCGTACGACAGCCCCCTTCTTCCAGACTGCTTGGGAGCTATCAGGAAGGAGCTGTGCTTGCAAGCCACCATCTTTAGCAGGAGCCAGAAGGAATTTCACTGAGCAAGAGGTCAACCCTCTGTGGTTTCCAATATTTCCCTTTCACAGGGTGGCCCTGAAGTCTGAAAACACATTGCTTTATTCACAGTGGTTCACAGATGATCTGCTCCAACCTGCCTCCTCACAGCAGGGCAAGCGGCACAGGTTGCTCAGGTTTTGAATAATTCCAAGGATGGAGACTCTTCTGCTTTATGCTTTTTTCTGCTTTAACTAACATCCCACTCTAATAATGGAAAAAAGATTTTTGCACAAAGGCATTCAGATCAGGCCACATCCAATCTCAACAGTGAGCTGAGCTGGCTGAAAGTGAATTGGGAGGAAAAAGCTTCAGCTAGAAACTATTTTGCTGGAATAAATCTGCTTTTCAGAGTTGCCGACTTTTTGACAAGACAAAAAAAAACTCCCAACTGGAAAACATCCACTCTGCATCAAAAACCCAACCAGGCAAGAGAACAGGAGACTTCGATTTGCTTAACGATCTCTCAAAATGGAAAATCTGCACTGTTTGTTTTCATCTTGTCATAAAATCCTCCTTAGCCCAGGAAAACATTTCCCAGCCAGCTCCACCGATCCGCAGCTGGGCTGCTCTGCCAGCCCGAGAAGTGACAGCATGTCTCCAGCAGGGTGTCCCTGCCACAGGGTCCCCACCAAGCCCCGACAGTGTCCCTCTGTCCTGGCTGGGGTTCCTCTCGGCCCCAGACTGCCTCCCACCGAGCAGCACTCAGCTGGAGACCCGTGGGACATGTCATCACCCAAACATCTCCATAACTCCAAGCCAGCAGTATTGCTTTAGACACAAAAATCCTCACTCCAGCGATGGCCAAACCCTGTGCTTGGCTTTGCCGGACCCAGGGTTGCAAACCCCAGCCCTTCATGAGCAGCCTGCCCTTTGAACGGAGCAGGAGCGGACGGACAAGCTCATCTTACCACCCAACTGCCTTAAACGTGCATGTTCGGAGAGCCCGGCACTCATCCGACACGCCCCGCGTTCCCCGGAGATGCTGTTTGGAAGGAGCGGGGTGTGTGCACGCACCCGTCCGTCCAGAGC
>NW_010125399.1:0-415 GCF_000699245.1 Pterocles gutturalis
CGGTTTTTGCTCCGTGCAGTTCAGTCCTTGCCCAGCTCCATCGCCCCTCGGCAGCTCCCGTAAGAAAACCGCCCTTCGGCTTTGCCCACCCCTTCCCCACACGTGGATTTCACGGGACAGAAACATTCATCATTGCGACGTGGAAGGTGCTGGGGGTGGAGCAGGCTTTCCCCCGCAGCGCTGGGACAAAGCTGCTCCGCTGGCAGCGGGGTGACCGGCCGCCTCCCCCGTTAGTGACTCTTGTGCTCAGCCCGCGTGCGGTCACCCGCCCCGTTCCGCAGGGACGGACGAGCCGCAGCCATGGCCACGCAGCGCGGCCGCGTCCGGACCCAGCAAGCGTGCAAACCCTCCTGACCAGCCCCTTGCTGAACAGCAGCACCTGGGAGCGGGACGAAAGCCCGTGGCTGGACCCCGG
>NW_010125399.1:634-2537 GCF_000699245.1 Pterocles gutturalis
TCCTGAATGTGCAACCTGGCGGAACGGTGGCATCCTGCCCGCTCCCGTCCCCTCGTCCGGCGCCTTTCCTCAGGATCCCTGCCTCCCTCGCCACCACACCGCCTTCTGTCTCTGCTCCCGCGGGAGCGGACGCTGCAGAGGGGACGAGGGTCACGCAGAGGAGATGCTCTCCTGCCTCCCTTGCCCGTACGCCGCTGTGCAGAGGGACAGCTCGGGTCTCGCTGACCCATCGGAGGAATCGCCGTGCAGCACGGGGCCGGCAGCAGCTGGAGGGGTCCCGTGGTCCGGACGAACGCACAGAGCTGTAGGTGAGTCCTGATTCAGTCCTTAAAGCAACCTACGCTCCAGCAAAACACAGACAGACTAAAACAGAAAGCACTTTTCAAGGGCATCGCCTCATCCAGTCCTTCCGAGCTCAGGAGCCGTGTTTCTAACAGAGAAGCCAACCACTGGAAACAAAAATAAAATGTTCCTTTTCTGTAGCTTTTAGAGGATATAGCTGGGACAAAAAAAAAAAAAAAAGGAGATTGTCTCTCTTCCCCTTGTCAAAATAATCAGTAGCTAAGTCAGGAAAAAAATGTTCAAGTTAGGGGTTGCAGCAGCAGGCAACACTAAACATTCAAGTCGATAATTTCACTATGTACACGCCAGGGGAGACACGGCCCTGCCCGCTGGGACTCCTGCTCCAGTGCCGCTGCCGTAGCCGCACGCTTCTCCACCGAGTACACCGAGATGTAGTAGTCGTTGCTGCCGACGGCCAGGTGAGGCTGCGGAGAGAGCAAAGCGGGGTGAACGGGGTCACCAGTGCACACGGGACGGGCGGCATCTGCAGCAGGAAGGCCCAGATGCTCAAAAGCTCTTCAGGGCACCTGCCAGCGCAGCTCTGACGGTGTTCCTGCCGGCACCCACCTCCTCGCAGCGAGTTATTTGCCCATTGGAGCCAGCGGGAGGAATTACGGTGGCTATTAGTTGCCAACCACTAACATAATTTTTGTAAATGACGGCAAACGTGCTCGTTAGGAGCAGCCGCCTGGACTGACAATTCCCCCCCGAGAGGCGCAGAACAGCCCCAGCCGCGCAGACCCGGCGGGACGGGGCTTTGGTCGCTGCTTTGAGGAGCAAAACATCCCCCGCGATCGGCCACTTCGTCCTCTGCCCCCAAACCGCTGCTCAGCTCTGCGCAAAGCGGCTTCTCAGCACCGAGGAGGAGCTGAGCCCCCCTTCAACCGGGCTGTCCTCAGGATGTCACCCGTGTCACCCCGGCAGGACGCTGCCCTCCCTCTCCCTGCCCAGCTCAGGGGGCAGCAGGGCTCTCCCCTCCTCCCCACCACCCCTCCACCGCTCCCTCCCGTTGCCTGGTCAATAGCTGTGCTCTGATCTGCGGGTCCCTAAGGGAACTCTGTCCAAACGCCTTCCCGAACCTCCTCCCGTTTCCCCACCCAGCCACCGTGTTTTCTTCCAGCTTTCAACCTCCTCCGTCTGTGCCCGTCTCTGGGTGAGCAGAGTCCCTAATGCAGACGGACACCTGCCTCCCAATTAAGCACCAGCCAGGTTCTAACGACCACGGCAGAGCCACCTCAGCTGTGACATCTCCCGCGATTTCCCTGTTACTCTGATTCATCCTGGACTTTATCAGTCTGTGCCTTTCCTTTCTGCAGCTCTCTCGTTTTCCTAACGTGCAGATTTTCTGCGGCAAAGCATCAGGTCTTCCACCAGCCTTACATAAGGTGGTGCAAAAGCAGCCCCAGAGCCACGAGGGCGAGCCTGCCGTCTGCGGGAGCAGAGGCGCGGAATAAATCAGCACATAAAATACCGTGTGTGCTGGGAGAGACTGCACCTCTCCCGTCAGCTCCAGGCAAACCCACCTCGGGCAGCTTCTGCGGCAGGAACCACAGCGCGAAGG
>NW_010125399.1:2562-7375 GCF_000699245.1 Pterocles gutturalis
CCAGAGGACCGGGCTGCCCCGCCAGAACAAAGGGCTCAGCCGCCGACAGTCCTCTTCCAATGGCAGGTGCCCATCATAAACCAGCAGCACCAGCGGCACCGCCAGCGTGGGTGTCTGAACAGCCCAGAGCAGCACCGAAGGAGCAGGATGCAGAGCATCCTCAGCAGATTGGGCTGGGCAGCACCTCCCCGAGCTGGGAGGGTCTCTGTGCCTTTCTCTCTTCCAACACCGACACTGAGAAACGCAAATTCCCAAATCCCAACCCCAGAGCATACAGACCCAGTGAGGATGGAAAGCCAGGCAGCTGATGGCTCCGACTCTTTGTCCCATGAAGCCATCGTAGTATTTGATGTTGTTGATCAGCTCCCCGTTCCCGTTGTAGATCGCGGTGAACTGGTTCATGGAGCCACTGGAAGAGAACCGAGAGGACATGGGGTCACCGGGGACGCTGCGGTAACGGCAGCATCGCTGCCCACAGCCCCTTGCAGCTGCATCGACCCAGCTGTTCGTCAGACTCGTGTGCTACGAGCTCTCGTAGGAGACCGACTGTAACCGTACCGTGGCAGCCCCAGCGCAGGGAGAGCCACAGTCGCCTGTGACCCTGCAGAGCTGAGACAGAACAGGGGCAGCTCTGAGAGCGGGTCCCCACCCGCCTCCCAGACACGCGGCTGGGGAGCAGCTGCTGGTCCCCCCTCGGAGCCCAAACACACGTGGGCTGCGACCGGGGATCGGGCGTAGGACCATACCCCCCCACTGGGTCACTGGTGCAGAGGTCTCACTAACACGCGCGGGGGAGGAAACGTGTGAGCTGCGAACGTGGGGAAGAAGCTGCACGGCTTGTGGTGAGGTTTAAACAAACAACAAACCCACCAAACCCCACGAGTGGTCTCTGCAGAGACGGATTGTCCTCTCCGTCCGCTCCAGGAGACGAAAGCAGCACTCACCAGGCGAAGAGGTTGGCTTGCGGGTGAATGTCAAGGGCCGTCAGCCCTTTGACTATCTGAAGGACCTTCATGGACTCCGGCATCCGGGGGTCAAAGAACCGCACGTCTCCGTTGACGCTGCCAACACACGAGTTTCACAGCGTCAGGCTGTGCCCAAACCAGACCCAAAGCCCAGCACTCAAGCCGTCCGCCCGTCCGCGAGCTGACCGCCTCCCCACCAGAAAAATGAGGACAGAGATGCGCACCCTTTCCTCCTCCGTCAGGGCAGCTGGATTCCCACTGATGTCGCTTCTGTTCGGTGCCATCCACGAGTCACTAAGTGCTCTGCCTCTGCCCCAGGAGTGACCCATTCTTACTTTTACCGCTCACAGCTCATTGAGCCCTCGCTGGTATGTCATCCCCAATACACCGAGCTGCACGTCAGACCCCAATTCCTTCTCCTTCTCACAGTTGGAAATTGCATTAGGAACCTCAGAGCAGAGGTGCTGGTGCCATCCGTTACGCCAAACGCTCCAGTCCTGGCTGCCCAGAGCACCCTGCGGACTGGCCTAAGGGACCAGCTAACGCTCGGTGATGGGTCCGTCCCGTCTGTGACTCCACCAGGGGAGGAGGGGGGACAGCAGTGGTGGGACTGGCAGGATGCTGTGCTGAGCAGACCAAGCACCTTCCAACCACCAATGACTCTTGCTGCTCAGTGATCTCTCTGAAACACGTCAGCGGAATCACGTCTGTTGGATGTCAAGAGCATCCTTCCTACAGCCCTGGGGTGAGGACGGAGGATTTTGGGACGTCTGCTCTCCTGAACTTGTGCGTGACACTGGACTGGGGTGCAGAAAGACAAACAGAAACGTCTCTTACAGAAACTTAATCCAACATCAGCTAATCTGACCTCATTCTGCTGGCAGCAGAAGCAAGGCTTTTGTCACCACCACTTTTACAGTGTTATTTTTTTTCCCAGTCCCTGATGGCGACACAACCGAACCGCCCCGCAGAGATAAGAACAAAGGCACTAAGCAGCATATTGCCTTCTGCTTCTCTACCACCGGAATACCTAATTCTGATCAAAAGGCTGTTGCACAGGATTACTTAGATCATCATAAGAGCTGCAACTCCAGCTGTCACATAATTACATTCAAGGCAAATTAAACTTGAATTTGATTTAGATCCTACAGACGAGAAGGAAATATTGTTTGAGAGAGATCAAGTATACCGTAAATTCATTTAAAGCTTTGAACCTTCCTAAGACTCAGCAACAGTTCTGGACGTACTGGAAGACCACACAAGAGCTTTCAAGTGGAAGTGACGTTGTGTGATGAGGGACTGCCCCGGGAACCATCCCGGCTGAGCCGTAACGGGGAACAAGGGGTCAGCAGCACCCGAGCTGCCGGACCAGGACATTCGGAAGGTGTTTAAGGACCTTTTCCAGCAACGCTGCCAGCCTGATAACGGCTCCGTTAGAAGCACCGTGATGGCACCAGCACCCAAATCGAAGCGGCCGAACCCAACACCAGGTGGAGAACCAGCGCCGGGCGACGGAGAGCTGCAGGAACCGGCCCCGAGCCACCGCTCCTGTGTCACCAGCTCCTGCCTCCGGGCCAGGGAAAGGGTTTGGCTGATGTTCAGAGAACTGCTCCACCGGCAATACAACACCTTTGAGTTTTTCAGGAAAGAGTCACACCAAGACCTGACCACATCCCAACATTTTTCTTGGATTTTGCTCTCAACCGAACAGTGAACTGGAAGAAACGGAGAGCAAGGCGGCTTTTCCCAGCGCAGCCAGTCCCTCTGCAATGACACCAGACCTGCCTCTTGCAATACAACGTTTTCTCATCCCTCTTCAACCCCAAGAGAAACCACCACGTGCTGAGAAGAGGGAAAACACGAGCCCTCGGAGCCGGGCTGGCCAAGCGTGTGGGCCTGACCCCGGGACGGGGGAAGGAGATTACAGAAAGGAAGATTAAAAACTCCAGTACGTGAGCTGGACAAATCTGGCCGCTGCATCACATAATCCTTTCTGAAAATCTTAATACATTTTTGCTGGCCCTTCCCCCACCTCAGGAATGTTCTGAATCCCAGAAAATCATATTTTGTTTTCAGTTTGTAATCAAGAGAAAGAGCCTCTTTGTGTGCACACGGTGGCTTTGTGGCGATAAATTATATTCTGCTGTTCTTTAATGGCCAAATGAGTAGACGCTGCTCTCTCTGCAGTATTTACCAGGCAGCAGAAATAGATTTATGTGCAGAAAATTGCTAGACAGCAAAGTAATCCTGCACAGCAATATGCCCAACAGATGCACCATCCACCTTCCTTCGCGTGACCCCACGGGGACGTTGGCAATGAAGAACCGCCACCAGGAGACGTACAACACCCCGCGTAGGCTTCGGTTCATTCGATTCCTCCCTCCCACGCCTCGTGACAGTGATTTCAGCACAGACGCCTTCTTGTTTACTCCCAGACCTTGCAGAAAGCCTTTTTTCCACGGAAAGCTCCACTTTTCTTTTGCCTCCCCTCCACCCAGTCTGGAGCAGGAGTTAATGACGAAGCAAATGTCGAACTACAGAGCGTTACCCCCTTCGCTCCCGGAGTACCAGAGGCAGATTTAAACAGAAAACCGAGAGCAAACGGCTCCGGCAGCGTGCTCGCTCTTACCTGACGCTCATGATGTTGCCTTCGGGGTGTTTCTGCAGGTACGCCTTCACCACCCAGGCCGTGTGCTCCCGGTAGGTCATGACACGGCTGCGGAACAGGGAGAGGAACAGTTGGGAGGGGAGGAGGAGGAGGAGGAGGAGGAAGGCTCCCTCCGAGGCTGGGGAGGACGGGCAGTTACCATTCGCTCAGAGCCATCCTCCTGTCGAACACGCGGATGGAGCCGTCGCCCAGCCCCGCCACGATGAGCGAACGGTGGGAATCGCAGGAGAGGCTGGTGACGCAGCTGTCGGCGCCGGTGGGGATGTCCTGGGGACAAAGCACACGCAGAGCTGAGACCACGACGTGTCCTCAGGGCCAGAGCCCCAAAGAGACAGCACCAGGGTCACGGTGCTAAGCCAGACAGACCCTGCCTCCTCCTCCTCTTCCTCTCCCTGTTCGGTCCCAAAACCCCCCCAGGGCTCCCACCCGTCACTCAGAACACCGTGACACGGAGTCAGCGTGGAGCCTCCCCCAGGCTCTCTCGTGCAGAGGAACGAGGGGCTGGTGGCCCTGCGGACAACGGGCGCCGCTGCTGCCGTGTGCAGGACCACGGGTCCCCCAGCTCACCCCAAGAGCCAGACCTGGAGAAGGAATCCACAACAGCAGCTCCTGCAAATCACCCAACCTTGGAAACCCAAGGCAAGGTCTGTTCTGGGAAGAAGGAGTTAATGTAATTTTCTGCTAAGAATATCTAATTAGTTAGTAAATGGCTGGAGGAGCTGTTTCTCCAGGAGCCATCTTTGCTGTGCACAAGCCACTGGAATGGCAGGAGGGGCAGTGCAGGAGAGTCACCCAAGACCAATACCCCCGGGGAAAGCAAACACTGGTAACCATATCGAACCACACACACCACCAACCGCGCTGCGTGCTCCGGGCAATACCACCCACGAAAAAAACATCCCGAGCTGCAAGGGATGAGCCCTTTCTGTGCATCAAACCAACACCCAAAGAAATCCCAGGAAGTTACTGAAATGCCTCTTGTAAAAGAAGCTTTTTTGGTTCTTTTTGACTGTGCCAGAAGGAAACCACACTGGGCCCCTGGGAACAATCAGGTGGTTTTAGCTCCAGTTATGAAATCCACTTCTTTCAGTTCGTTTTTATTTTATTTTTTGAACACTTTGCTCTCTTCTTCCTTTCAGCACTAGGGCAGAGCCCCGGTGGTTGCTGCCAACGGCCCAAG
>NW_010125399.1:7386-9010 GCF_000699245.1 Pterocles gutturalis
GGACTTCCCTCCCCCTCGCCCGGTGGCCGTGGGCAGCAGCGGGGCGGCTCCGGGCTCCGGACCAGCGTCAGAGCGACACGTAAGCCCTGGGCACAGCAGGAGCCGTCTGGCCACCGGACACGGCGGAGAATCGCTTCTGCAGGAGGGAGCGAGGCGGTGCCGTGCCACCTACCAGTCCCCGCTCCGGGACATGGGACAGGTAGATCCAGGTTATCTCATTAGAAGCCAGACACCGTGTGTATTAAAAAAAGACACGGAAAAGGAAGGCTGGAGCTTGCCAGGGCAGCGGTGCTGGGAACACGCCGTGCCCTCTGCCCCCAGCGCTGCCCCTCTCCCCTTTTCACCTGCTATGAGCAGAAGAACTGCTCAGAACTGTGTCTATGCCTGAAGAGGATTGTCAGTTAACACCGGCAAAAACACCCAAGCAGCGCTGAAAAAGCAGGCTGGCAACCAGGAGGAGCGTTAGAACCGCATTAGCTCGTTTCACACTTCCAGCCTATTTTTGCTCCGGTGCACATCCACCTTTCCCAGCCGCTGCTGGCAGCCGCAGCTGAGCAAAGCCTCGGGGCTGTTCCCAGCCGCTCCTCTGCTGCCCGGACCCAGCTCCTGCCTTTGAAGCCGGAACAATCAGCACAAGTGAAAATGAAGCGCTTGTTTCTCCAGCTTCCAGAGGCAGGGTTTTGCAGTTCAAAGAGTGGGAAGGCACCTTCATCAGCTGCGTTAACACGGCTTCGCTGCTCTTTGTGCTGAATTTCACTTTTCCAGGGTTCCTGAGTCAGGAAGTTTCAATCACTTGAATTTCAGCACAACTGATCGTTTGCAATTAAAAAAGAAACAACGCGGTTTTAGATACTTTCAGTGCAATCATTAATCATCATAATTTAAAAGATCTTCACCTCCCGAATTTTTGCTGTTCCCTAATTCACATAGAAAAAATAATATGTGCAAGTAATTAAGATTAACATAGGCTTAATTATCCTGCATTGCAGGGTCGAAGTGTCGTAATTAACGTTCATCCAAGGGTAATTAATTTCTAGAAGCTTTGAAAACTAGCCTGCCTTTTCTCTCCAGCATGGTGGCTCCATTCTCGCAGACCAGCTGCTTCTCCTTAGGATTTCTGAGAAACTTTCATCTGATTATGGCTGACACCAATGCTTGCAGCATCTTTTCCCCCCTACACCGCACAGACGCTTGCGTGCGACTGAAAAGCGGCTTTTGCAGTGCCTCGTGTCGGCGCTGGGAGGTGAACCCCCCCGGGTACCCCAGCCCGTGGGTCTGCAGAGCCCCCCCCAGGGAGGTGCCGCGGGAGCTGCCAGCAGCCTCGCTGCCAGCAGCCTCGCAGACACCCGCATCCTCCCACGGAGCAACTCCTGACCGAGCCGGGCTGGCCAAGCCGGCAGCACCTCGCGGCATCTTGGGGGGTTTGGCTGCACGGGGGTCACTCACGGCACGGGACAGGCTCTGGGAGGGTCACTCACGGCACGGGACGGGCTCTGGGAGGGGGACGGGGACAGGACACACACGCAGACCTCACCTGGACCTTCATCTCCCGATCCGTGTCCCAGATCCGGATTATCCTCACGTCTCCCGAGGTCATCAGGAGCCCGGTTTCTTGTTCCCAGTC